>NC_089761.1:7950538-7970538 GCF_040412425.1 Macrobrachium rosenbergii
TCTCTCGATCTAGTTCCATCTGACTCTCAAAATTCTTCCATCACATCTTAAAGCATTGAAGCAGTGAAATGCATATATGTGTCCTTTTTAAAATTGTAGCCATATTTTTCTGAAATATATATATATATATATATATATATATATATATATATATATATATATATATATTTTCTGATATATATATATATATATATATATATATATATATATATATATATATATATATATATATATATATTTATATATATATATATATATATATATATATATATTTCGTTTTTAACGTGCATTTAGGTTTTCCATTATTATATGGGGTAAGCACAATGCATTCTTTTGAAGGACTTGGATTTGGCAGTGGGGTAGAAAATTATAGCCCTCGATCGGGCTGCCCTGCCTGACATCGCCAGACCCCTGTAGCGAATGTGCACATGTTACCAAATCCCTCAGCTCACTTTTCTCCCAGCAGCGAGAACTGGGCGAGTAGGTTGACAGTTCGAGACGTGGAGGTGTCTGTTATGTTTTAGAAGGTGTTGGAGTGGCTTTGTTTATGTGTGTGTATTAGTCTGTAATAACCATTTGCTTTTCAGCAAACCCATCCGTTGATTACACAACGTAATCCCGAGGTGTCTACACAGCCTGCATTCTTGAGGGTATGATTTCAGAAATCGTAAAAAAGCTGAGACTCAAACTACATTTCCTGAGCACTTCAGTCACCTCTCTTGCAGGTCATCGAGGCTTGGTATGACATCATTGTTCACTGTACGTGCTTCAACACGATCCTTTAAGATACTACCGATGTTTTCACACACATTTAAGTCAGGGGAGCTACCTGGAAATTCACTTGAAGAGAAGAAATCGATACCACTGTTTTGAAGCAGCTCCTGTGTCTGAAGAACCTTGAAACATGGTTCCTTATCATGCAAAAATGTGACTTCTTCAACAGGTAACGCATGTTCAGGATGTTTGAGGAAAAGAAATGCTCCACCAGTAAGCACAGTTTCTCTGAAGTATTCGCCATTCCATGACTGTCCTTTTTCTTTGATGATCCACATTAACCGTTTGGTTGTTTAACAGAGGAAAATTTCCAAACATTCAGGAAATTGCACAACTTGGTGATAGATCACTTCATCGCAGATATCATCCGACTTTGCAGCCCAAATGATGTTATTTTTATGATTTGGTTTCCTGACTGTGTAAATGAAGAATTCATCTGATGCTGCAACATGGAGAAAGTCAGATCCATCCCAATCTTTAAGAAATGAAACACTAAACCATGCACGGTCTTCTCTCTTTGCTGAGTGATGCTGGGCTTGCTGATAACATGAAATGGCTTGATACCAGATTTTTTCAACTCACGATATACAGCACTATAACTTCTCTTCTTCCCCATTTTTGTTTCTAGTTCAAGCACCAATTTACGTAGAGACTTTCTTGGTCTACCCACTGCCTCAGCTATGATGTCTTTTGACTCCTGAGAAAGGACTTCAGGCCTTCTAAGTTTCTCACTCTTTTCGCGATGACAGTCATATGGATTTTTGTTCCAGTTTCTTTTAACAAAGGTTTCGTCTCTTTTAACGTATTTAGCTATCCAGGAACGTGAAATGAAGGATGCCAGCATCCCCTGGCCTCTCTGAAGGTTATAGCTGGATTCGGTCAATCCATCTGATTTCTCCGAGTCTTTAGCCATGGCTGTATCTAACGCCATCACTCAGTCTGAAAAATACAAGAAATATAAATGAAAAAATAGATTTATAGAAACTTAAAATAATGTACTTGGAGATAGGCTATACCAGAAAACTTCATAACTTTCCATTTGTTCTGTGGAGGGGGCTGCATCTAATTTCAGAAACACCCAGTATATATATATATATATATATATGTATATATATATATATATATATATATATATATATGTGTGTGTATGTATGTATGTGATGGTATGAGTCAGGATCTCAGAGTGTGCGTGAATAAGTATACTGGTACATCTGCAACATTATCAATACCACATCTGTGACCATTAGTAAAGATTTTTTACAGATTGTTTGATGAATGTTCATCAAGATGTTCGTGATACGGCCTTCATTATCATCCATTAATAAGCTATTAGGGCTTCCAAAAGGATGATCTTAATGGGTCGCATTTGTAATATACGTCTGTTGCTATTCTTATCATGAATATCTAGGTTTCCGTTTCCGTAACGGAGGTGCGTTTTGTTTATTCTAATGATCTTAGCTGATCACAGTATCTTCTTTTATATGTTCAAATGCTTCTGACACAGCCCACGGATCCTCCCAGTTATCTCATGAAGGAAATCTGTCATCATTATGACAGTACTAGACAATACATTCTGAATATCACCTTACTTCAGTGTTCAGGAGATATTTACGATACTGAGAACCCCATTTCTTCAACAGCAATTTCGGAACAATTATCAGTAGTACAGTATATGTTAAGTACCATGTTCAATTTTATTTTTCTGTCTGTTTATATGATAATAAAATTTGGAATCAAGACGGTTTTTGAATTTGGGCTGATAACTAAGTTTTTCTCGAAGCCATCAACAACAAACAAATAGAATTTAATAAACCAAAAACACTCATATGAAGAGGCAGTCAGGCAGGGAACTGAACACCTCAAATCAAAGATCCTCTATTTTTTTCTTTTTCTTTTTCTTCAAAAACTATAAATACTTCGTCCCTCTAATACGTGGTAAGCTAAAAAACTGAATTTGTTTGAGATACACGGGACTTTCAATATTGCAACATCTTTACATAAGAGACAATTATAGTGAAAGTGACTTAACCTTAAAAGATGATTCACATTTGTGAAAGAAAAAAGAGCCATTGCCTTTTCACTAAGGTGACCATTCTTATTCCTAAGTTAATCTTACACTCCCGACAGTTTTTCGTCTACTCATAGGCTGGTTAGTTTCTATTAATCTGGCTCCGTGCTAGCGTCGGTCCGTAGCCAAAGATTTGTAAGATGTGAAAGGAGCTGGCGACTTGGCGATAGCCTCTGGACTGTGACAGTAACCATTAGCTAAACCTATTAGAGTCAAAGAAAATATGAAAAGGGTTTCAAATTTCCTATTCTCAAAAAGAGAAAAAGCCTACGCACAACTTTAATGTTGTCTATTAACAGGAAGAGCAAATCTACTGAGATATCACCATATCCTAATTAATTCCATCCTCGGCGTTATTATTCAGCTAGCGAACAGGTGAATAATTTAATTGATGTAAGTCTTCACTTTAGTAGTTATGTATGTGTCTGATGCCATAACTTTTTACAGCAAAATATACCATCAAACTCTCTCTCTCTCTCTCGTCTTCCTCACGTGTGGAATATCCCATCTTGTTTCATTAATAACCATTAATTGCCTTTCATACAGCTGAAATTACCCAGCGTACCATTAATTAGGATTGAATCTCTGGGCTATCCAGGCTTTCAGACTCTGCCGTATAATAACTCCGGTGAGCCAGTGGCAATCTGTCTAGTGGGTTCTCCATCATTTCTAGACGTATTGTAAAGAATAAGAATACCGTATATCAACGCAACAAGGTACTTTGACGCGTTTTTAGCTCCCGTTTATATGAGACAGATCGTTTCGTTACGGTAACAATGAGACGGAGAGCTATAACTTAATTTTTTTCTGGTCTATTTTGATTGTAGCATAGTACGCAATAAAATGACTTTGATGAAAAATAACAGATTGCAAGCATATTATCTTGTTTAGAAAGTATGAGAAGCGCATCATTTAAGAGGGGCGATGGGGAATATAAAAGTGGTAATGGGTGCTACAAAAAGATGCAGAAGTATGAAATTATTCATAAATTACAGGGAATGACATAGCCAGACATCTTCTTTAACCTAAGTGCTAAGAAGTGAGGGATAAGGAGATTTAGAAATAGATGAACAGAATAACCATTTGATGATAATGAACTGATTTAAAGAACAAACGCCTGCAGAAAAAATATAAAGGAATTAAGAGCAGCAGAAAATTATATTTATCAATAAAAAAGTAAATCGAAGATGAATAAACGAAACATGGCTGAAAGGATAAAATAATGATCGATCTACCCGATTGCCTGTATCACTGTTTCATTTTTGACAGAAATAAGAAAAATTTATTATCATAACGACATATTCAGAGAGCAACAATTCAGATTTTGTAGTTCCCAAACAAAACGATTCATTTTTGGTTCATTTCTCAGTGCGAAATGAACCTTTAACCCAAACTATATACATGCCATGTTAGAGAGAGAAAGAGGTTTTATTTTAGGGCGGTTTTACGATTACAGTACTATCCGATGTTGATTATAAATAAGAATGAATTGAAATTTTTAAAAGAAAGTTCAACAGCAGAGAGTACGGTCTCCTTTGAAAACCATTCCAACTATATATTAAGAAGATGCGTTATTTAAAAGGTTCTCTTACGCGGTGCATATAACAGGGTAAGATTTTTTTACCATAAATTTTATATAAATTTGTGGATGGCTTAACTTTTGGGAAAATAGTACAGGAAAAATTAGGTATGATCGCTTCCGTAAAAATGAGAAACTTCACCATATCAAACTTCCAGAAATTTCATAAATAACTGGGACTTTGTTTCATCTTAATCTATATGCAACAAAGCCATACAAATGAATCGGAAAAGTCCTACCTGCAAATTCATAATACTTCAGAGTTGGATTTTCAGTCTGTCGGGATACTCTTTTACCTCAATGAGAATGAAAGAGTTTAATTTCCTCACAGCTTGATAGCAACCGAGCAATGAAGTGTATTTAGCAATTCAGTAAGCATGACAGTGAAGAGAGGGAATAGGAGTCGATGGATAAATCGAGAAAATAAATGAGATGAAGTTACAAGGATCTAAATGTGAAACTGGGCGAAACCCTAAAGTTGCATTAACAAGTTAAGAGAACACTGTGGTTATCACAATTACACCCTCTAGTAATGTGTACAGTCACCCATGAATGTTGCCCTGTCTTTAAAGTTCCTCTATCAGAAAAGGGCGCTGGCCACGCAAAAAATTTAATATGGCGGCCAAATTCAAGATGGCGGCCAGTATCGACAGATTTTGGCTAATTTTTCACTAGAATGGCATGTATTTGCTTCTAGCAATATGGTAAAGCTCTTCCATACTATTTCTTGTGAATATTATGTTTCTGTAGCTTCCCAGTACAGTTTACCTTTAAATATGGGGGCTATATGGCTGCCAAGAAAAGGTAGAAACAATAATTATAATGAGAAATAATGCCCGTTCAACAATTATAGTTTTAAGCATGGATCTTGGTTTCTGTGGTTTTAGATCCTAATGAGGCCATCTCTTTTCGAATAACTCATCAATTTTGAAGGAAAATTAATAAATGTAAAAGAGTGTATGTCTGCACACAACCAGGCACACTGGTGACATCACTGCTGTGTAACTCAGCATGGGGTTCAGTGCCAGCTAATCCAGCTTTACTAATCCTGTAGTCTTAGACTAGTAGTTGTAGTATAGTTTAGTTTAGTGTCCCAAATGCTTTCTAACAGCCCCAGACCAGCTATAGTTAGATAGCCGCACCTGAATAGACAGGATGTGCCAGCGCTGGAGAGCCGAGCCAAGGGTATGGGGGGCTGTACATGATGGTTCATGTACTTACCCGGATGGTGTACAGATCACACGGGACTTAAATGGCACTGGATGAATGATCGGGCTAGGTGTAGGGAGACCGAACCTAGTTGAATCCCATACAGGAATGTGTGCTTTGTTTAAGGTGGTAAAGGATAACCCTCGGCCTTAATCAAAAGTGAAATCATGGCAGAATGTGATGCCAATCCAATATTGAGCAGTAGAAAAACAAACTGGAGTTTGTGTTGTCTTTGTCAGAAGGACAAAAGAGGTGAGCACTTGACATCACCTCCAAGTCATCATGTCCTAGACCATGATGGGTACACAATGCTGGCAAGGAACATTCCCATGTTCAGTGAAATTAATGAAATGCCACTGATAATGGATCCAGCAAGGCTGGATGAAGGTGATGGCATAGAGGCCACTCTCAGGAAAAATGCAGCAAAATACCATGTGAACTGTCGCTTGTTGTTTAACAACACTAAACTGGACCGTGCAAGAAAGCGACAATCCAATGACCAGACCAGCAACACTGAGACTAGTCGTGCAAAACTGCAAAACGTAAAAAAAGTGTGTGTGTGTGTGTGTACTGCGCCGAACCAGTCATGACAATGAAGTTTGCATTTTCTGTGAGAAAGTGGCACCTGCATCTGATCTCAGACAGGCTAGTACTAAGGGCCTTGACTTGAAATTGCGTGAATGTGCAGAGATACTTAGTGATGGCAAGCTCCTTGCTAAGTTGACTGGTGGGGATGTCATTGCACAGGAGTTTAAGTATCACCATGCCTGTCTTTGTGCCCTCTACAACAGAAAAAGGTCCTACCTGAGGAGCCTTGAGAAAGACCAAGGTAGCACTGAGTCAGAATCAGATGTGTATCCACT
Source organism: Macrobrachium rosenbergii (assembly GCF_040412425.1). Lineage (NCBI taxonomy): Eukaryota > Metazoa > Arthropoda > Malacostraca > Decapoda > Palaemonidae > Macrobrachium > Macrobrachium rosenbergii. Next base: position 7,957,032 of record NC_089761.1, read on the forward strand.
AGTTCTGTCAGAACTGATGACATACATTGTTGAAAACAACCTTTGTTCAGATGATCCAGTCACATTTCGGCTGGCAGATATTTGCCACCTCTACCAACAACGTCTGGAACAATTAGGTGTAGAGTCACCAAGTGTAAATTCCACGAGACTCAAAGACAAACTTCTGGCAGAAATTCCAGAACTTGAGGCTCATAAATCTGGCAGAGATGTATTACTTGCATTTCAAAAGGATGTGGGAAAAGCACTTGCTCAATCATCTGATCTTTCAGAGGCAGTTATCATTGCTAAAGCAGCAAATATTCTCAGAAAGTCTATACTTGATCATCAGTCACGGTTTGATGGCACATTTTCTGAGGCTTGTGTACGAAATTCTGTGCCTCCTCTCCTGCTCCAGTTTGTAGGGATGGTTGAGCATGGGGCTGACATCAAGTCACAGTTACGATTTGGAGCATCAAAGTCAGACCAGGCCATTGCACAGCTCATGCAGTTCAACTGCTACTCCCTGATACAAAGAGGAGCAACAACTCATAGACACTCCAAAGACAGAGAAACACCATTCCCAGTCTACATGGGACTCTCAGTCTATGCCAAAACCAGGAAGAGAAACCTGGTTGAAATGCTACATCAGTATGGCCTCAGTATCTCTTATGACAGAGTACTGGAGGTCTCTGCACAGTTAGGAGATGCCACAGTTAGCAAATATGTGGAGGAGGGTGTGGTCTGTCCCCCAGTACTGCGAAAAGGGTTGTTCACCACTGCAGTGATGGACAACATCGACCACAACCCATCTGCAACTACTGCCACTACCTCCTTCCATGGAACTAGCATCTCCATATTTCAGCACCCCACCAAGGAGAACACTGGACAGGAAAGACAGCAACTAAAGTTTGCACCTGAGAAAGTGAGGTCGGTGCCTGAATTGCCGGACACATTCACAAACATCTCACCAGCTTCCTTTCAAACAAAGAACCCTGTGCCACCAAACACTGCAATACCAAAGCCACCCACAGATATCTTGGGGCCACAGCTTGCACTGGAGTATCAGTGGCTAGACAAGGTCATAGTCACCCAGGAAATAGATGATGCAGTGAATCTGACGTGGTCAGCTCATCACGCTTCAATGAAGAGAAGCCCAGAATTTGAAGTAACCATAACTTCATTGCTTCCTCTCCTGCGTGATCAGGCTCATTCTGTTGCTACGATCAAACACGTGATGCAGAAAGTGCAGGATGTCACTGATTTTCTGAACCCTGGCCAGATACCCATAATCACAGCTGATCAGCCAATCTATGCCGTAGCAAAGCAGGTGCAGTGGCAGTGGCCTGATCAGTATGGCGAAGACAAGTATCTGGTAATGTTTGGTGGTCTGCACATTGAGATGGCAGCAATGACATCTCTTGGTACTCTTCTTCATGGCAGTGGTTGGACAGGAGCTCTGGTGGAGGCAGGAGTTGCTTCATCTGGAACTGCAGAATCCTTCCTGTCAGCTGCAAGTGTAACCAGGACACGGCAGATGCACCAGGTTACAGCCTCTAGTTTGTACAAACTCCTGAGGACAGCATACACTGACTACTGTGCTGAGAAAGCAAACAACAATGAGCAGGCATTAGAGTTTGAGGAGTGGTGTGACCTTCGAAGACAGCAGAGTCCACAGTTCCACTTCTGGCACATGGTGTTGTCTATGGAACTTGTGATATTCCTACTGATCAGGTCCTTCCGTGAGGCCAATTTTGTCCTCTACTGCCAGGCATTGCATGAGCTGATACCCTACTTCTTTTCCAACAATAATACAAACTATGCTCGTTGGCTGCCTATTCACCTCAGGGACATGCTTACCCTAGAGAGTTCACACCCAGAGTTGCACAAGGAGTTCAAGGCTGGCAACTTTGTTGTGCACAAGACCAGTCGCCAGTTCTCAGCAATGGCTCTTGACCAAGCTCATGAGCAGACCAATGCCTTTATAAAGGCTGATGGCGAGCCATTGGGCTGACTGAAGATCCGTCAGCACTCAGAAGATGGATGGTGGCTGGCCCAGAGATCATCCGCTTGGTGTCTGCATACGAAACAGAGGTTCAAAGTAAGGAGTCTAATGAGCAGACAACACACCATGAACAAACACCCATGCGCAGAAGACATTCTTGGAGAGAGTCAGCAAGCTGTCATTGGCTTTGCAACACTTGGGAAGTCCTTTTCAGGAAGAGAGCCAGGATCTGTATTCCATTGACAACAAAGACATTGCCCACCCCAGCTCAGCAGAACTTCTACAGACACACCTTGACAGAGGCCGCACTAAATTTCAGAAGTTTTCAGACTCTTTGGCAAACAATGCAGTCTCCTTCTATGAGCCGATAAAGAAGAACAGAACTGACTTCTTCAGGCAAGAAGCTGCTCCTGTAGAACAGTCAAAGCAGAAACTTCTGAAGGAGGATTGCCAGCTTTTCTCAAAGCTATTTATATCCTGTCAGAGCCGTGAATGTGATCTGCAGGAATTCTTCCAGCACGAGAATCAAACATTCCCAGCTTCCCTTAGTGAGGGTGGTAGGCTGTACACATGTCAGAAGTCTCAGCTGACCTCGGTCCTGGAGAGTCATGTTACACTAGAAGACAAAGAACCAAAGACTGATGTCCTCATTGTAGATGGATCAGCTTTGGTCCATGCCTTGCCACCAAAGAAAGGAAAGACCTTTGAGGGCTATGCACTTTGCGACTTCTTGCCTGTGATACAATCCTATAGCAGCAAGTACACATCATCACATCTTGTATTTGATGTATACAATACATCCAGCCTCAAAGCTGAGACCAGGCTCCAACGTGGTCAAGGAGGAAGGCGCAAGGTGACAGACAAGAACACAATTCCATCCAACTGGCGCAATTTCCTAAGACACGATGCCAACAAGACAGAGTTGTTCCAGTTCCTGGCAGACAAAGTTGCCCAGATGTCTGCCACAAATGTTGTCATTGCCACGAAAGGGTCTGCTGTCCTCAGCACTCATGAGGCTAGTCTTCAGGGACTGGAAAAGTGCTCTCATGAGGAAGCTGACACCCGCATCTTTCTCCATGCCAAATATGCCACAGAACATGGAGCCAAGACCATCACGGTTAAAGCAAATGACACAGATGTTCTTGTCGTTGCAGTCAGTGCTTTCTCCACTCTCCACAATCTAGGGCTAGAGAAGCTATGGGTGGCATTTGGCCAAGGCCAGAGCCTGCGCTGGATTGCTGTGCATGACCTGTGCAACTCTCTGGGCCAGGAGAAGGTGAATGGCATGCTCTTCTTCCATGCGTTCACAGGCTGTGATACAGTGTCAGCCTTCCGGAGCAAGGGCAAGAAGACCGCCTGGCAGACATGGAACATCTTTCCAGAGGCCTCCACTGTGTTCTCCAAACTGAGTCACTACCCTCTCAGAGTGGAAGAGAGTGACCTGAAGGTCCTGGAGAGGTTTGTCATACTTATGTATGAAAGATCCAGCACTGCTGGCACTGTGGATGAGGCTAGACTTGATATGTTTGCCAGAAAACAAAAGGGCATATGAGGCCATTCCACCAACCAGGGAGCTCTCCTCCAACACACCAAGCGTGCTGCGTACCAGGCTGGTTGTGTGTGGGGCAGGCCACCCAGTGTCAGCCACAGCCAGAGAACCCTGCTGAGTGGGGATGGCAAAAGTCTGGTGAAGCATGGCAAGTCCTCTGGACAACCAACTCGCCCTTAGCCAAGAGTTGCCAACAGCTTACCAAATGTGGATGCAAAGCAGGCTGTCGGGGAAAGGTGCAAGTGCTACAAGCTGGGTCTTCCCTGCACAGCTCTGTGCACTTGCAAATGTGAAGTCTAGATAAATATTGCCCTCTCTTCAGTAGATAATCTAGCTTGAGCATCCAACGTGTCATGCTATGCCTACCTTCTTATCCTCGAATTTTTCAAAGGTGTAGGTTGAGAGACCTATACATAGATTGGTTGCGTTTAGTCCGTATTTCTCTTCTTTTCTTTTTATGGTTACAGTCTTAGACACAATGTTGTATGTGACCATACCATTACTATTTCAGTTGAAAATAGCATATTAGTTAAACTGTCTGATCACATGAATATACCATTAAATAAAAACAGTTGGTCTCTATGTCTGCTAGCGCTGTGGATAGAAAAAAAACTTTTATGGCAACCATTTTGTACGCCATCTTGGTTACAATTCATTTAGTAAGGGTTTTCAATAAAATGTGTGGTATGGAACATTTTTATAACCTAAAAGTCGAGGTTTAAAAAAAAAACTGGCATATTCCATCCAATAGATGCTCCCAAACCAGTGAATCTCAACATAGATGGCGGCCATTTTGAAAAATAGCCGCCATCTTGGATTTTCAGGTGGCCAGCGCCCTTTTCTAAGAGAGCGTAGTCTTAGGAATGTTTGTGCCAAATTTCATGCTTTGTTTCACTATCTGAACGATTTTACAGCAATCTGCTGCACTAATTTTGGCTATTCTGCTGAACAGTATACTCACTCTGGATAATAATGCCTCTACATTCTTTGAGAAGAAGTATTGGGAAGAGGAGGAGGATGGAGTCATAACATAGTTATGAAGGTTCACCTCTCACCCAGAAATTCGTGCCCATTAAGGTGTGGCGTTAAGGATACTTCAAAGTTGATTGTCAGTCTGCCTTTAAAGATAACTGTCTTATCTTCGTTTCTTGTTTCTTCCGGCTGACAGCAAAGAGAACTTACACGAGAGCACATACACAAGGTATTTCTGTATGTATGTGTATATATACATTATATATACACACACATCTATATATATATATATATATATATATATATATATATATATATATGGTTATATATTTATATATATATATATATATATATATATATATATCTGATATATAAATATATATATATATATATATATATATATATATATATATATATATATATATATATATATATATATATATATATATATATATATATATATATATATATATATATATATATATATATATATATATATATATATATATGTCTGTGTGTGTGTGTGTATGTGTGTGTGTGTGTGTGCATAGTAAGTCTTAGAATGATAATACCCAAACCTCTCAATTTTCTAAAGTGTTTATAAAGTCGATTTTATTTTTTTACATTCGTAGGAAACATTTCTAATGCGAATGAAAAAAATAATGTCGACTTTATAAACAAATTGAATAGTTTGAATTTGAATTTTGATTTCACTATGGCTAGTCTTGATGTCTTCTCTTTATTTACAAAACTGCCTGTAGATTATGTACATTAATTTTTGCAGGAAGAATGAGAAAGTTATGATATTCCTTTAACTGTAGCAAACCTCATTAATCTTACAAGGTTATGTATCAAAGATAGTACATTTTTTTTAATGGGGATTTTTTTTACAAAAGTTCGGCATGGCTATGGGTAATCCCTTATCTCCTGTCCTTAGCAATATATACATGGAATTTTTAAGACAAAATTCTTACCAAGAATTTTGCCCCAAAAAGTTATATGGTGTGTGGATGATATTTTCTGTATCTGGCCAGTTCACGAAAATCTCCGGGAATTTCTGATTAAGCTAAATAATTTAGTTCTTTCTATAAAATTTACCTTAAAGGAAGAAAGAAATTGTAATTTGAATTTTCTTGATGTAATCGTCCACAGACATGACAGAAATTTCACCTTTTTAGTCTTTCGAAAGTCAACTAACATTGCCTCTTTTGGTCGTTATTATTCCAATCATCATTAAAATGTTCAATTCTCTTTCTTTTCTGGGATGTTCTTAAGGGCTCTGCGCGTTTGTAGCCCGCAGTTCATTGACGTTGAGATTATAACTATTGATGATATTGCTTTGAAACTTAAGTATCCAAGGACTTTTGCAGATGTAGCATGGAAAAGAGCCAGGAAAACATTTTATTTAACTAAAAACAAACTCGAATTTAGTAAGAATAATATTCTCAAATTACCGTATGATGAAAGGTTTTTACAAATTCCCAGAATTTTAAAGCTTTTCAACATTAATGTTTTCAGTAATTTTAATGTTAAGAGTTTAGTAATAAAACATTCCCTTAAAGATGTTTCTGGCTGCATCCATGAAATTCATTGTAAAAAGCGTGATAAAATATATTACGGACAAACTGGAAAATCACTTTCATAACGAATAAAATGACACCAATATTTTGTGAGAACTGGCCAAATATCGAATCCATTATTCGTACACATGAGAGATTTAGATCATCCTATTAAGTGAAGTGTAGTCCCGTGTAACGACACAGTTAAAAGGAATATCATTGAATCTTGTTTTATCAAGTCAAATAATGGAAGTGTTCTAAATTTAAGTCTTGGTTTCTTTAAACTTGATGCCTTCATAATTAAAAAAAAAAAGTTGTTGGTAAATATAAGCAACAAAATTAATATTCAGTTTTATACTTGTTTCTGGATTTGGAATGGGTAAGATTCCATATCTCTTATGGTTACCTCTATGGTTTTAGTTTTTGACCGCGTGATCCCAGATTATCCTGGATTATCTTTTTGTTTATTATCCTTTGACAATTAACCATCTGTTATTTTTGTTCTTTTTGTTTACCTTATAACCTTCTTTTCAACTGTGTCTCATTTGTGCCCCGACGATGCGTGAATAAACAACACGTGAAAGCTCTTGGTATTGAACTTCTGCCTGTCATTTTCATGTGGTATTCGCTTATATACTGAAGTCACGTGCATCTACCGTGATTTTTTGAGCATTTAATTCAACAAGCGTAAAAACTGGCAATACGAATTCCTTAAAGTGACTAATTTATCTTTCTTTATCTCGCACTCACATTAAATAGCTTACGTAATAAGGTGACCACGAAATAAGAAAAATCAATTTCCTAAATTATTTAACGCACCCTTCTTTTTCTCGTTCACAACAACTATTGTTTTGGAAAATAAGAGGCAACGAAACTTGAAATATAAAATCGAGGCATCCAGTTATTAATAAGAACATTTTTCCCCAGACTATGAAAATATACAGCTCGGTGTCTTTTGAGTACGGTGGCGGCAATATTGTTGGACAAGATGCTCTTATATCCGGTTATATCTTACAATAACATGGGGATAGTGCCTGTCTTAGTGCCACTTGAAGTGACAGCTGTAAGTGAATACGCTGCGATAACCTTAGAATATTATCCTGGATATGACAAGGAATGCAATAAAGTTAAAAAGATTGGACACTAAAAATAGTTTCAGACCGTTTAAGGGAACGCTGTCTCGAAGAGTATTTTGAAAATTCTAGCTCAGGAAAAGAATGGCCGCTATAAATTAATGTTTAGGCTAAGGAAATTTACCGATTCATAAATTCGCTACCTCTTTCTGTCAGAAAGCTCTAATTTGTATTTAAGGAAAGTAAAAGTATGGAAAACTAAAAAGAAAATGTAATATTAAAAATAATAAGACGAAAACTTAAATTCCATGGATATTTTTCCTAATCAAGCTTTAATTGTTATCCGACTTATGTATGTGAGAATCGAGTTGAAGGTCCCAAGATAAAAAGCTCAGAAATATTAATAGACATCATTGGGGGAAAAATTTGTCATGTTCATATTCCTCGTAGTTATTAAGAATTCCTAAAAAATCTTTGTGTGAAAAGAATTCATAGGTTTCTTTGACTTTTTGTGTTTTACGTATATCTGTTAATTCAAATAATACTAAACCTCTACAATTCGTTGTCATTTATTCAGCACGGGATAGGGATTCTTCTACTTTTCATCCTTTGCATTTATATGTTGTCTCTTTTCGTGAGTTAATACACGCTAAGATTTTGAAACAGGAATGTTTTCCATCAAGAATTACATCAAAATGTTCACAAAACTACTCATATTCCGCTTTTATGAAAGATGGAAATGAAGATGATACAAGTTAGTAAGCATAAAAGACAACGGCGGACGAAGAGAAGGGGAAAGAAAAAGTTGCAAATTTTCAAAACTTGTAGGAAAGATGACATACAGAGGATAAACTTTAGATTTACAACCGGAAGAATTGCATAATGATAATGAGTCCTTAAGTATCATGAAAGTATTGTATATGTATATATATGTTATACATATACATACACAGACACAAACACACACACACACACACACACACACACACACACACACATATATATATATATATATATATATATATATATATATATATATATATATATATATATATATATATATTACTAAAGGACCTCATTCAAACTGGATGGTATCTATTAAGAAAAATGTGGACTGTTTGTTCAAGAAAGCTTGTAATTTTTCTGAATAAATACTCCATTAATTACCATCCAGTTTGAATGAGGTCCTTTTAGCAATTCTACTAATGCACAGAACAATTAAGAGCCTTTTGATAAAGTCACCTTAACATCCATATATATATATATATATATATATATATATATATAGTTAATATATTATATATATATATATATATATATATATATGTGTGTGTGTGTGTGTGTGTAGTATGTATGTAATATATATATATATATATATATATATATATATATATATATATATATATATATATATATGTGTGTGTGTGTGTGTGTGTGTGTGTGTGTGTGTGTGTGTGTATGTGTGTGAGTGTGTGTGGCAACAATTAACAATAAGTGTTGTAAATGGAAATGTTGTGTTATCTCAATGAAGGGAAATAAAATCGAGCGTCTGTATTATGGTAAAATTCAAGTGCTAACCTGTCAGATATACAGACAATAATATGACGATATATAATATATATATATATATATACATAATCTAACCAAATGATTTTGAAAAATCAATATATATATTTACAGAGAACAAAAGACCTTATATATATATATATATATATATATATATATATATATATATATATATATATATATATATATTTTTTTTTTTTTTTTTTTTTTTTTTTTTTATTGGTAAAATAGCAATGAGAATGAGAGCTAAGCATTTGCTATGTGAATTTTAAAAAAAGTATATTTTCACCAAAATCCCAACCAATAAAATTATTGCTTAGGGAGCTGAGTATACAACTTTCAGGAAGAACCTCCTAATGAAATAGCAAACAGTAATACATTACCTACTGCGATTTTCTAAACAGTTCAAATAATCTCTTGTTCAAATAGACAAACAAATATTAATTATACTTTTAACTCGTTTTTCATTTGTAAACCTCAACAACGGCTGGGAAATTTTCAGTGTATTTCTTTCAAGAAATTCGCAATAGAGTAGGAATTTCAGTCCTCTTCGTGCTGAATTAAATATTTCAGGAAAAAATAAATAAATAAATGGATGTATCAGTGAAATTTCGGAAAACCATATTTTTTCACGAAGAGGGAATTTTGAATGTGTTTTGGTTCACAGTGTCTGTCGATGCATGGCAAATTACAATTCACAGTTCTAAAGCTAAATCCAAGTACTTATTTTATGACTGATTATAGCTATATTGAGTAATAAAGTATAAAAGAAGTAATTCCATAAAGAAATTTACAATAAATTAAGCTACAGAATCACATAAAGAAATTTACAATAAATTGAGCTATAGAGTCACATAAAGAAATTTACAATAAATTGAACTATAGAGTCACAGTACAGTGCAAGAAAGTACCGAAGGTTATCTGTTGACCTTCTCGTGTTTTGTTGTTAACTACTGTAAAATGAACATGAAAATCTAATTGGGAAATCCTTCGTAATTAATCATTTTCATAAAAAAAAAAACAGCAGCAAAACTAGTTACCTTCCTTTCTTTTATATATCTGATGTGTGGTTTACTTTCCTAAAATAAAAAGCTTACATCATTCGTTTAAAATATCATGCTGAATTCACTAGCGACTCAAGCGCATATTAAAGTGATTGTTTGTTAAACTCTTTCTACTCTTGTGAATGTTTTTTTTTTACTTATAAGGTCAGTAAACAGCTCTTGCAGAAAAAGGTTGAGTCCTGTTTCCTTCTTAGACAGACATTATTAGTTCTAAATGAAATATAGCTTTAAATAACAATAATAAATTGGATTATAAGAACATGATCGAGTAAATGGAAAAATAACATTATGGCTGTAAATGAAAGTACATTTGACCAAATTCTAAACTGAACCCACACACACACATACACACACACACACACACACACACACACACACACACACACACACACGCAGACACATACACAAGCTCACAAAGTATCGCCTCTCAGAGACATGCTTTGGTACATGGAATCAGTATTCTTTTTTTTAATAAATCCAAAAATTGCACTTAGGTGAAGGGTAGGGGCGCGCTGTTGAACAAATTTATTCCCCTAATCAGATTATTGAGGTATAATTGCACTAATTAGTGTATTCATTAACCGGAGAGATGAAGAGAGTGGTTGGATTTCCCATAACACTGGAAGCGAACGCTCACACGAATTCCCGAGACTTGGCCCTGTGAACGCACAAGCCTCGGAATATTAATAACAGCACGTAATGGGGTCGATAATGGACCGATGCCAACTTACGCGGGAGCTACAACGAGCGTCATAAAGGTATGTGAAATGGAACGTTCACCGACGGAAACGCTGAAATGGTGATTTCGTCGAATTATCCTGAATATGTACGTGGAAGGCGAATAATTAATGTTCAATATTAAAGGACTCAAAGCGTAGAGGCGCGTAGAACCCAACTGGATATGGTCTGAGTAAGAACTGACAAGAGAATGCAGAGCTGGAAAGGGTTGGCTAAGCGGGATTTTCTGTCTGGTGAGCAATAAAAACGTTCCCTGGTTAGTTTAATAGATTTCTGAAGGTACTGAATAAAAAAAATGGGTCTAAAGTGTACTACATTAAAAAAAAAAAAATCAAACTTTATTCAATGTACAAATAACTAGCTTCTCAGCTTTACGTATATAAAATGGAAAGGGACAGGAAGAGAAAACAACGAAAAAAAATATATAATGATTAGATACTGATGACAAACCTACAACCCAACTAACAAGCCAAGATAAATGAAGAAACTATACAGAAAACCTAAGCGAAGTGAGACGAGCAGTAAGAAACTTTCTGTTCTGGAAACAAAGCGTTTCCAGGTTGTTCGACGGAGACAACTCTCACTTCCACCAAAATAGTAGTAGGTCTTACTGAAGTGTGAAACAGAGTGAACTGGCCATTGTGAATATGCAGTAGATCCATTTATAAACATGTTATAAGAAGTAAACTGTAAACTAGCACGAAAATACAAATCCAGATTATAAACGTATGACGAAACGAAGCAAAATGCAGTTATCGATCAAAATTGCCATTACAGATAGTTATGAGATGATTAGAGAGTTACATCCTAACCCAAAAATCTCTAACCTAACCTAACCTAAAGCGTCACAACCCATTTGACCTTGGGTTTGTGTGTGTGTGTGTGTGTTCTTGGGGGAGGGGAGAGGACGTCTAGGGTAGGCAGAATACCTTATATGATGAACTTTTGAGTGCTATACTGGCTTGAGAGAGAGAGAGAGAGAGAGAGAGAGAGAGAGAGAGAGAGAGAGAGAGAGAGAGAATTTCTTTATGCTGGTTCACCGATATATTTATGTGTTTGTTTTTCTATGTTTGTATTCATGGGCCTGTGTCAACGCAGTGTTTCAAGAGAAGATGATTTAATATTGATGAAAGGCAGGGCAAGGATCCATTAGGCGGCCCTCTCCAGATTAATAACCAATTGTATGACATTTTACCTTAGCCATATGCAATTGTAATATGGTCTCTTAATGTCTTGAATTTTTCACACTTTCTAGATACGCTTGTCACTTCAAAGCCTGAAATCCAAATGTAAAGATATGAAGAAAATCTGACGTCCGTAACAAGATTCAAACTCGCATCCAGAGTATCAGAAAGGTCGGTAATGTGACCTCTTTCTGATACTCTGGATGAGGGTTCGAATCCTGCTATTGGGAGAATTCCTTCATATTCACGCATTGGGATCTCAGGCTTCTCAGGAACAAGCGTATCCAAAAAGAGTGAAGAATCTGAGAAGAGAGCATTGTTGTTATTACATGGACAGCTTACAGATCATTAGTGTTTGTTTACGGAAGGGGACGAAGCACGGCTTGCCTAGGGAATGCTCTCTTCTAATTTATCTTCCTCACAAATTGGTTTTGAGTTACGTTAGGTTTGTGTTGCATCAGAAAATTCTTATCAAAGGGATCATGTAACAGTTCATGATCAATTGCTGAAATACTGTTTTACGTTCGTTTCCGACAAATGCCCTTTATGTAACTGCTTGAGCTAAATTTCTTTAATCCCTGTGTTGACGGACTCGATCGGCCACACGATGAATTAGAGAATTTGTGTATTTTATATTGAACTATATATTTTACTGCAACGCGTGCCGGGACTTCAAATGAAGAGGAAAGCACCCGTGGTAGGACACAAAATGTAATGCATTTACAATTCAGCACTCAAAAATGTATTAACCTTTCAAATTTCCATTACAAATTTTCTTTTTCTAGATCATTCATCGTGTGATTTTCAGGTGGAATTTGTTTTCTGCCTATTACTGTCCCAGACCTCTTTCACCATGGAGAAATAAAGTGATGAAGTAAGACGGGAAGAGAAAATTAAATATTGTAACTAGATATATCAAGAAAACCAATACGATAAAAGCTCTCTAGCAAGGAGATATTAAAAAATCCATTTCTTTTGTTAATGTTTACGATTTGTATTTGTTTTCGTTGTATAAAGGATGATAGTGAAGGTCATATTATTTTCATTCAGTGCATTTTAATCCGGTTGTGTCGCCGTCGATTCGTAAAGGAAAATGAAACAAAACAAAATAATGTTTATTTCTACCATTCTGTAAAATTTATACCAGCAATGTAATATATATTTTCCCTTCTTATTCATTCCTTTCACTTATGCTTATCCATTTACTTATATTACATTTTTCCATTTTGTTTTTGAACAGACCTTTAAACACATCTACCTAAATAGGACGTGCATTGTGTGTTTTTTTTTTTCACAAATAACTTTACTTTGATAATTTTCGGCTAGATGTCCTAATTATCTTAAATAATAATAATAAAAAAAACAATATAACTCTTCTTCAATCATCAACGTAAAAACTACGACACATTACCGTTTCGAAAGATAAACAAAGATGAAAGATAAATACCGCCTTCTCCATAGGATCATTTTTAGATGATTTTCCTCGTGATGCTGCGCATCCTTTGTCACTATAATCTTCATCTGGTGCCTCCTTAATGACAGTCTACGCATCCTTAGATACCCATATACCATATATCCTAGTTTGTGCTACAGGGATTATCTGGAGTCAGGGCCAACATAAAAGTAACTTATGCTAGTCTGAAAACTATGTTATGAGACATAGCCCGTCGTTTTAAAGGACTTTGGTGTATTATTTTTTGAAGTATTGGTTAAGTGAAGTCTTTAAGAGGCGCTTGGCAATAGTATACGATGAAGACAGTATTGCGTACATGGAATTTGGACCTAGGAATACATATGCATGTATGTCTCTCTCTCTCTCTC
>NC_089761.1:7975538-8035538 GCF_040412425.1 Macrobrachium rosenbergii
TCGGATCGTATTCATTGGTCTATGATATTCCAGACCGCACAAACAAACAAATGTTTAAAAAAAGGAAGGTTTCTAATGATTCTTTGCTTTCTTTCTCTTTTCCTCAAATATAGCTTGTACAGTAGTTAACAGAGTTTCAGTCAAAGCAGGGCAAGTGAAAACCGTTCATATTAGCAAACACTAATAAAAAATTTTAATCATGGTGGTCATATGTTAGGTTGAGGAGTAGTTTATTCTAGCTCTAGTGGAAGTTAAAATAAACTACTCCTCAACCTAACACATGACCACCATGATTAACATTTTTTATTAATGTTTACTAATATGAACTGTTTTCGCTTACCCTGCTGTGACTGAAACTCTGTTAACTAGGAGCTATACTTGAGGAAAAGAGAAAGAAAGCAAAGAATCGTCAGAACATCTTCCTTTTTTTAAACAGTTGTTTGTTTGTGTGCTCTAGAATATCATGGACCAATGAATACGATCGGATAATTGCAAGTACATCCCAAAATAAACCTAATGAATTACACAGTAAAATGGCATTTTAAGTTGAATTCGAAGTCTGTTCACATTTATAGCTCCGTCTGTATTCTCATGTCAATGAAAAAACTTCATTACACAACATTTCTATATTTGAAATAATGTTGGTATTATGTCAAAATCCCTCGCAAGTCATTTTGCACGGAATGCATTGCCTATTTATATATTCAGTATTGTGTAACTCCTCTCTTTCTTCTCTCGAAGTAGAAATAAATAATTAGTTAATAAGGCAAAGTTTATTATATAGATTAGAAATCGAAATCTGCTTACCGTTAGAGTGGATTTTACTCCATGATATTTCTTGAAAGTAGTTTCTAAGTATGATTAAGTCATAAGCTTAATTACTATGGTAAAGTAATATTTTGAAATCCCCTTTGCATTTTTTTTATTTCTCTTGTGCTCTTTTTAATTGTTAATTTCTCAACATTGTAACAGCGAAAAGTATTCTCTGTGACCTCAACAGTCGTCAGTATTTTATGCAATCAATTACGACCTCTTTCGTCTGGTCTCTTACATTCCGAACTTTGATCCTACCTGATTGAATTTGTCAACCAATATAAACCCAATAGATTACTTGGATAAGACTGAATCGGGAGCAAAGGCAGCCAGTTTTGTTGAAAAAAAAATCCTAGTTTGACTTGCATAAAACAAAAACTTGGTGTTACTATAAACAGCGTACTACAAAGCAGATGAATAGTGGCACTCAGTTCATCATTCAATCTTCATCTATTTATTACCTTGGTTTTAGACTTTTCGTAATGAGGCAGAACGTTCGCCCATCTCCTTCTGACGTCAAAACTTCTTTTCTCCATGACAACCAGCGATGTTGAAATGAGATTATAAATCGAATACCTGAAGAAATAAAATCTTCTTTTGAAGCCTCCGATTTAAAATTAATTCCAGGTATGGCCTTCCGCGTTTTCAAAATAATAAATCTCTTATGTTTTGCATCAAAGCTGGCAAGAATTCCTCTCATTTGAAGATATATCATTCCAGGAATACCTATTGTTTTTTGCTGCTTTTCTTTTAGATCTCTAACTTTTATTCTCTTCCAAATATGTCCTCCATTTTATCATTGGTTATCAGATTCAGCATTCCCTTTACGACTTTTTTTTTTTTAAAGAACGTGACAAAGGAAGAAGTTATGGAAAGTTTCACAATTGTTGGATACTAGAGAGTGAAATGACAGATGATTCCAGATGATATGACTTTGATTGGAAAGGGTGAAGAGGAGTTCCAGATATGACTGAAATTGCTTCGTATTGGGTAGGTTGGTAGGTATGTGTTGGGGGGAACTGAGAGTGAATGTTAACAAAAAAAACACAGCAGTGTCAACAAATAAAAGTCAGGAATATGGACTGACTAATATTGCAACGGCGATTGCTGACGTGTGACCCTTAGGTGCTTTTTGAAAAAAAAAAAGATGCAACTGAAAACAAAACAATTAACGAGAATAGGGATTTGAAAGTATGTCTTCACAATCTATAGATATAAAAATGGAAATATGTGTGTGTGTATGTTCCAGCATAACTCTGAAATGCATTGAGCAATTACAACCAAACTTGGTATACATATGACTTACTATCTGGAAAAGAATATTGTGGAGGTAAGACATCGCTGGCACCAAAGGGGATGGGGGTGAAAAGGGAGTGACATGTAAAAATAAACGAAAACGACAGATATTAGTGTCTAATCCGTAGTTTTCGAGGTTGCTCAGATGAATAGTGATACTCCCAATGCTCTTTAAGTCCAAGTTAACTTTATAGGAAGGAAGTGAGAAAGGTGGACGGGGGTGACAAGTAAAAATCACAAAAACATATGTTAGTGGCTAATCCATAATTTTCGTGGTTGCTGAGATGAATAGTGACACTCCCAATGCTCTTCAAGTCCAAGTTAACGCCCCTATAGGAAGGGTGTGTGAGAAGGGGTGGGATGGGGGTAACATGTAAAAATAAAAAAATATAGATGTTAGTGTCTAATCCATAATTTTTGTGGTTGCTGAGATGAATAGTGACACTCCTGATGCCCTTTAAGTACAAGTTTAGCCCAGATAGGAAGTTGGAGGGGGGAGGTGTTAAGAAGGGGTGGGAAGGTGACGATATGCAAAAATAACAGAAAATGACAGATATTTGTGTCTAATCCACAGATTTTGAGGTTGCTGAGATGAATATTGACACTCCCAATACCCTTTAAGTCAAAGTTCACGACCCGAAAGGAAGAGGGGTGAGAAGGGGTGGGAAGGTCGTGACATGTAAAAATAACTGAAAACAACAGACATTAGTGTTTAATCCATGGTTTTCTGGAGGTCACTGAGATAAATAGTGACACTCCCAATGCTTTCAAGTCCAATTTCTTCCCAGACAGGACAGGGGGGCGGGGTTAGAAGGGGTGAAAAATAAAATCTTAAAAATGACAGATATTAGGTTCTAATCCATAGTTTTCGAGGTCACAGAGATGAATAGTGACACTCCTGATGTAAAAATGCTGGGCAGTGTAACTGAAGCAACTACCTTAACAGGAAAGAGAGAGAGAGAGAGAGAGAGAGAGAGAGAGAGAGAGAGAGAGAGAGAGAAAGAGAGAAAGTGAGAGGGAGAGGAAGTGAGAGAGAGTAGAGGGGGTGTTGGGAGAGAGAGAGAGAGAGAGAGTTTATTGGTTGTCATTTAGAGTTTTCCCATGCACTGCCGGGTTGGTCAGCCAGTCAAATATTAAAAGAGTGTAAAGAATAGTGAGTCATCTTTTCTTTGTGGGAATAGGGTGTACTTGTAGGGTGTGATGGAGGAACCGATGGCTGAAGCTGTAGAAATGAATTAGCCTGAAAGTAAATATGTTGATATAATAGATGGTAGACAGAAACCTTAGATGGTAGGTAGAAATACTTGACTATCTAATAATTAAAGAAAGTGAGAGATGAGCATAATAACAGGTGCAATTCAGATATTTGTTTGAAATGTTCCATCTCAAGAATCAATAACTATGATGTATTTTCCGTAACATTCACTTCCATAATGCAGAACATCCTTCCTCCTTCATTATTTACTATTTGCAGTAAACTTTCTCTTTTTAAAAAGAGGATTTATTATCACTTAAGGGTGAGGATTAATAAAGATCTTAGTTTGACACCTGTCAATGGGGAATCTGTAGTCTCAAACGGTTGCGTACGTTCGTCAGCACTGTCTTTGTACTATATATATTCAGATTTCTGACAACATGTATTAAGTCCTTCATCTATGGCTTGCAAATAAAGTCGAAACCGGTCAGGACCTACACCCTTATTTTTTCACCTGTGATAAATGAATCACGTGTTAAAGTGATTATATATATATATATATATATATATATATATATATATATATATATATATATATATATATATATATATATATAATATGAATATACGTGTTAAAGTATATATATTATATATATATATATATATATATATATATATATATATATATATATATATATATATATATATATATATATATATATACATATACATACATATATACATACATACATACATACATACATACATATACATACATACATATACATACATACATACATTCCACAGAATGAAAAATGTTATTGATGGCTTGCAAAGCAGAGTTGGGCCCCTCACATCACTATCTTGCTTATTCATTTTCTTCTAGGAATGAAAGTATTGTTTAAAGTTTTTTTAAACTAAAATCCCCAGAAAAGAGCATTCAATGACAGACGGTAATTGAGAGGTCTGAAGTATGCAAGAGAATTGGTTCGTTCCCACGTTGTTCAATTTTGCTTATTTGTTTAGGAGTTTGATGGCTCCAGAACAAGTAAGTCTACAAGAAGCCCTAGTGAAGATTAGTGGTGATGATAATGATAGGGGATTTAATGCTCCAGAATAATCTGCATCACGTGATAAATACGGTGATAATTTTTGTGTTGGTGGGTTAGTGAGGATAATGATAGTGATCGCGGTCATCTTCATCCACGTTTATTGGAGGCTCTAATATCTCCCCATGCAATACACGCGAGCATTACAATTAAAAATTTTTAGGGTAATTTCATTATTATCAATAGTAATTACTAATACCATTACAGTATTTATAAGATATTTTTTGTATGGTGTGATAATGAAGTCCTTATGATTTTCATTATTTTCACATAAGTTTTACCGATTTCTCCCATGACAAGGCAGGCTTTACCAATTAAAACATAATAGTATATATTAGTATTATGAATTTATTGTACATATACAGAAAGAATGTTATCGTAGTCGAAATAACCTCAAAGTTTTTCCAAGGCAATTGACACGCCTCTCACTATCTCCCTCTCCCTCTCATTTTTCCTTGAAGCCTTAACTATCAAACAAGTTTGGTTAAATTTGAATAACTAGTTGTCATCAACAACTCTGGCAATCGACAAACACACAAACTCGTCTTGAATCGTTAATCATTAAACAAGGCTGTTCCAAAACGATATGTTGGAAGACTTGCTGTGCTGTCTAAATTTGACAACGTATACAACTGGTGCAGACGTATTTGCTGCATTAATTATTACTGTTGGGCAGCAATGATTAAACCTGAAAAACTGAAAAGGGACTACAAGTGATGGTGATGAAAATATGACCGGAAAAAAATGGTGGTGTTACGAAAAGATTTTTAGATGCAGCTGATAACAATGCAATTTGGAATCACTGTTTTATACCGACAAGCTCTGGTATCAAAGAGACTGTCGGAGAAACTTAAGGAAGTATTGAAAAGTGCAGTTAAGATTGTAAATTTCATCAAAGGGAGCTTACTAAATAGTAGAATATCTGAAATATTTTGTTCAATTTTTTTTTCTTTTATTATAAAATTACATTAATGCAGTTTTACAGTTGTTTCACAGTATTTACATAATTTTACAACGATAATTTTTCTACTTACCACGAATATAATATGTTTACATACATTTTTCCCCCTAATTTAGGATTCTTTTTCTACATAGACTTTATATGTATATAATATTTAATATTAATTATTCTTTATAATACAATAGTATTTCTCTTCAATTTCACATTTTATCAATCCCTATCTCTATATTATGTTAGACAGGTAGTCTTTCGTAAATATCTTATTTAAGTCAATGTTGAAAGCATGACATATTAATATTTTTGTTTTTGACATTCTATTTCTTATGAATGTAACTAAACTGGGTCATCATTCCACAGACCCACAGATCCTCCATACCACAATCCTGTTATAAAATCCGATAATAGAACCATGGCTTTATTTTCATCTTTCTTTGACACAGTTGTAAAATCTAGTTTAAAAACTTTCAGCAAACTAATCGTCTCAATCTTACAAAATTTTTTTAAAAGTGACTTGAACCAGGATAATATTTGCTTCAATGATGGGCAGAAATATATAAAATGCAGGTTATTTTCAACAGCCCCACAAAAGAGAGATTTATTGTCGTTTGCTATGTTCATGATGTGCAACCTATCATTTGTATTCAGTATTTCATGTATCTACCTATAAAGTATTTCCCTGCTGTTTTTTATCAATATACTTATTATTAACATGCTTCAAAATTATAGTCCAATTGAAAAGGGGATGCAATAATTCAATCTTGGGTTTGTAATTATTACATTCCATTAACAACCAATAAGTTTCCTTATTTGACACATTAGGATAATTTTTAAAGCAGTACACCTTCCTAAGAATGTCACCCATCGTATTATAATAAGCCGGGATAAAAATAGTGCAATCCCTATAATTGATGTCCGTTTCAATGACAAAAGTCGCCCGAATTTTACAAAAAAAAATATAACATTTCATAACCAAATCCTTTATTGATACAATTTTTCATAAAGGTAAGAAACATAATAGCTTTTGACTTGTAGAAAATATTATAAATTCCAACTCCTCCTTTTAATTTATCTAGAAACATAGTTTTTCTAGCAATTGGTTCATAATTACTATTCCATATATATTTATATAAACATCTCTGAATTCTTTGTGCAGTTGTATTTGGTACTGGATAAACATGTGATACATACCATGTTTTTGGTAAAATTTTACAATTTATCACAATAGACTTTTGAAATATTGTCAGTCTTCTATTCTGAAAAATAACAACCATCTTGGTAATCTTATTTTCCAAATTAGACCAGTTTAACTCGACCCTTTTCTCAAGCTATTTGTGTGGTAGACACCTAACTCCTTACATGAATCTTGAAGAACCTGGTAGCCATTGATTGGCCATTCTGTTCTGTTTTCCCAGTACCCAATACCAAAAACAGAGGTTTTGTTTTTATTCAAAAGGACACCTGACGCTTTTTCATATTCCTTAATAACATTTATACATTCTATTAGACCTTCGTCTCTAGTTACAATAATTACAGAGTCATCAGCATAACCAATAACAGAGACATTCAGTTGATTAGGTAACTTTAAAGCGAACTGTGAAAGCTGCATTTTTATCATTCTATAGAAAGGTTCTTGATACACAATAAATAAAATCATAGAAAGGGGACACCCCTGTCTTACAGATTTTTTAATGGAAAAGGACTGAGAAAGGTTACCATTTATGCTTATCACACTTTCAGCGTCTTCGTATAACATTTGTATTATCTGGACAAAACCACTGTCAAACCCAATTTTTTTTAATATTGCATATAAAAAGCCATGGTCTACACGATCAAAAGCTTTTGACCAGTCCAGATTTATCAAAGCTGCCTCCTTGTTATTTTCATTAATGTAAACCATAATATTTCTCATTAAAACATTTAAATTGATTATTGACCTGTTTTCAAGACAGCTAAACTGTTCAGGTGATATTATCAGCTTTAAAACATCTTTAAATCTGCTAGCTATTATTTTAGAAATGACTTTAAAATCTACATTTAGCATGGTTATCGGTCTCCAGTTTGAAATTTGGTCTAAATTTCCTTCCTTCGGGATAAGAGTAATTATTCCTTTATTCAGTTTTACATTGATTTTATTCTTAAATACAAATTTCACTACACTAACGAAATCTTGCTTTATATCTTTCCAGAAGGTCTTATAGAATTCTACTGGGAGACCGTCTGACCCAGGACTTTTCCCGTTTTTCATTCCACGAATGTCTGCAAACACTTCA
The DNA here is from genome assembly GCF_040412425.1 of Macrobrachium rosenbergii. Lineage (NCBI taxonomy): Eukaryota > Metazoa > Arthropoda > Malacostraca > Decapoda > Palaemonidae > Macrobrachium > Macrobrachium rosenbergii. The sequence goes on from NC_089761.1 coordinate 7,983,183, forward strand.
GACTCTGTCACGTCTGCTGTTAATATTTCATTTTCCTTTTTGTCTATAGCTTTATTTATTAAACTGAGAAACATTCGTTGAACATATATATTACATTTTTCTTTTTTAAAAAGGTTTTCAAAATAATCTCTTATGTACAAAATTATTGCATTAGGATTAACAATTTCATTGCCATTTTTTCTCTTTATCTTGTTCAAAAAAGTTTTAAAATTTTCTTTTCTTTTCCTAGCAGATACGCAAACACTTGTTCTCCCTTAAGTTTATCATCAATTTTAGCTCTTATTTTTATTCCCTCACATATATCATCTTGAATACTATTTATTCTCAATTTTAAGGAATTTACTAACGATCTTTTCTCTGCATTTAATGTTGATTTTCCCATCTCTGCTTTTAATTGAAAATTTAATAAATTAAGTAAACCGTATTTTTCCTGATTAATTTGTTTTGAACAACATACAAAAAAGCATTTAATTTTTTCTTTGGCAAAATCCCAACAACATTTAACATTTTCGAATCTGCTTTCCTTATTTCTAACACTGTCCCAAAACCTTAAGAAATTTTCTTTCACAATATCATTATTCAAGGTATTAACATTCAATTTCCAGTACTCTTTACCTAATGAGACTATATTTTATTACAGGTATATTTCGAATATCATTTACCTGATTTTGCAAATCTCTCAAATAAAATCTATCTAATCTAGAACCATAGTTTCCCTTAACATATGTGTATTCTACATGGTGGTTTAGCAGAAACCAAGCTTCCTTTAATTTCAAATCATTTTTAAGGCAAATAAGAGATTTAGATAACAGGTAACTATCAGGATTTGAGCAATCCCTCATACTAGTAATTGAATTCCAGTCTCCTCCCATTATTATGTTACTTATATTAAAAAAAATACATATCTTTATTAAACAGCTGCTCTCTTTCTTTCTTTTTGCTACTTCCAGCAGGTGCGTAGACATTGAGTAACTGAATATTAACGTTTGAACAACGGCAATTAACACTCATTAAATGACCATTTATAACGCTTTCTACATTCAGGACATCCACATTAGGAGATTTACTTATGAGGATAGCAAGTCCCCCTTTAAGGTATTGTGTATAGTTAATTACTACCTTACAATATTTTTCTATATATTCTAGTTTCCTCTTTCTTTTTATATTATGTTCTTGAACGAAAATTATATCAAGTTTGTAAATAACATTAAATTTATTAATTTGATTTGCTTATTTATATAGTCAAGTCCATTCGCATTGACTGTCACTACATATAATGTGGATGAATTGAATTTGTAGAATTAAAAAAAACTTTTACATAAATTAATATGGTTTATGCTTTTTGAAAAACGTAATCTTTTCTCATAATCTTCATCCATACTCTGGTTTTGGTCCTTTTTCAAAGTGATCTTTAGCTTGTTGGCGCTATCCTGTTCTGTATACCACTTTCCTGTTCTCAAGGCAGTAATACATTGTTCCGCTTGGGATATTGATCCACTGGGAAGTAAACTCAAGATTTCTTGGTTGTTACCTTCTTTTCCAAAGACTGTATCTTCATTTTCTGTCAAATCTTCACTTTCCTTCAATACCTGGTGAACTTCAGCCTGTATATTTAAAGCTTCCATTGTACTACTATGAGATTCAGGGCCTCTGTAACACGGTTTTTTCGCAATAACTTTATATCTATGCATTTCATAAATATAACGCTTATTCAGAATACACATTATATCTACACATAAATTTTGACTGTATTTTGCATTACATAGGTTGAATAAATTTGGTACTTATAATGTAAAGGTGACTTTTTTTGAAGACGGGCCAGCTTAATCAGAGAAAAGGTTTCTAACGCACTCATTACGTAACTTATGACAGCACTTCTTCCCTCTTTCTCGATGGATGATTGGCTATACGTAACGAAGGCTAGACCTCTGGCAACAATGACATAAAAATTTAAATACAAGCAAATCAGTACACCTTTATGAACTTTGAAACCTCTCCACTGATAATTGTCATAATGAACAAACCAACAAAATATGTTAATAAATCCAAAAACACTTCGATTATTAGTCTAACTCTCAAAATAAGTTTCCTAAGAAATTGCAGTCTACTTTATAGGTCACAATCAAATTGACAAGATGTAGGGAATAGTTGGTACTTTTCAAAACATAGTAGACAAGCTTGATTTGATAACTGCTATATCCAATGTCAAGCAATTTTTATTTATTGGCTATCTACCTATTTACTGAAAAAAAAAAATAGCCGGTACCGTATTTTGGCTTTAAACCTTCACCAATAATTATCGTCAGAATGATGACTTCATGAGGCTCCACCCACTTTGGCCTCGTTATAATTCAGGATAACACTGAGGGCTATCATGGGCGTTGTTGGATTAGAAAATTTAACTTCTGGCTATAAAAACTCATTTCTCGAGTAGTTGTAAGAAGTGCTAAATGATCCTCAAGGATCCCAGCAGTTGGCCTAAACGTTTAATTCATGTATAATACTGCTATTACAACTGTTGCGGCACTACTGCTACAGTAGTATTACTATGCTAGCACAGATACCCCACCCACATCTATGTATCATTCCGCCATTCATAAAGTCTTTGTCATGTTTTTTTCACTGTGCAATAAGCCATGGCCTCCTCAGAAATTAAGTTTAACATTAGATGATAGATTATTTCATTAAGCTAACAAATTATGGCAACTGGGTATGTTATTGCCGATGTTGAAGCTAAAGATAAAGTATGGTATCATTCCTTCATTGCATTATCATCTTTACTATTTGTTTTGCTACATGTTGTAATTATTTTAAAGAATAAATGAATTATGTTCACTTTACTTCTATAAATTCCCATTAGATGTACAAATAAAACTCCTAATACTATTCATGATTTATTTACAAAAGGCAGTCATCATCACTATCGAGGAAAAGATCATCTTCCCCGTCCTCATCGTCACTAGCCAGGCAAATGATGACTGGTTCTACTATCTCTCGGAAATTGTCCGACTCACAATACTCCTCCTCGAAATGACGGGATTGTCGAACTGCTCCTGCCCACACTTCCGGGATAACAGAAAGCCTGGCTTCTTCCAACCTGTCCTGCAGGTCTGATCGAGTAAATCGACGGAGGGAGGAACGTACTTGTCTCTTCACGACCCCCCACACCTGTTCAATTGCATTGAGCTCGTGGTGAGCGGGGGGCAAACGCACAACCTCATGGCCCCATTCACGGATGGTGTTGTCAATCTCATACCTTCGCTCCGGCCGATTCTTTTGGCAAATAAGCAGCAGCTCGAGCGTGTGGCAGAAGGTCGGAACGATATCCTGCGCTGTTCTAGCCACCTGATGAGCGAACATAATAGAACATTAATACCTTAAAGATAGATCATAAATTGTTACATGTAGTACAAGCAATAAAGTACAATTTGATAAGGTTCTCATTAAAATAGGTTAACTGACTCTTCGAACAATTTATATATATATATGCAATAAAGTACAATTTGATAAGGTTCTCATTAAAATAGGTTAACTGACTCTTCGAACAATTTATATATATATATATATATATATATATATATATATATATATATATATATATATATATATATATATATATATATATATATATATATATATTATAGTCATTATAATTACCTGACGAGATCTGCCTTTTTGGTTGCTGATGTTGGGCATCGACTCTCCTCGATCAGTGTGCTATGATATGGTGCATTATCAAGCACAAGTACAGATGGCTCGGGAAGGGATGGCAGAAGTTGCGCCGTTAGCCACTGTTTGAACAACTTTGCATTCACCTCGCCATGGTAGTCTCCCTAATTGGTCTTGGCCAGGTAGCACAGGTATGAACCATCTATAAAGCCCTCATTCGTGCCAGCTGCCACCACCACAAAACGCTCACCTTCTCCAGGAGGAACCTGACGACTGTAAGTGGGGCTGGTGACATCCTGCGTAGTGTCTGCCCATTCCCTGTTGTGGGCCATCCTTGTCGTAAACCAGGTTTCATCTACGTAAACGGTCACTCTCCCCTCCTCCCGCTGGCGTCGTAGATCACGGAGAGCAGTTATCCGGCGGCGTACAATTTCCAGAGATTCCTTCCTTACATACATCTTACGTTGGGAAGTTTTATACTTGAATCCCATAGAATGCAAGAGTCGAAGTACTGAAGCCCATGATGTCATTTCCGGAATAATGCCAGCTGTTTTGAGGTCATTTGTCAAGGAACCAACAGTAGAATGCTCCTTCTCGGCAAACTTTCTGTGGATACAGCGGCGAATGGCACCAATCGTAAAGTTATTAAAGACAGGCGGCGCTTGTGATCCTGACGATGGTGAAGGAACGGAACTGGAGGCACGGTTGATTGCGACCCTCACTGCACCTGCAGTCATGCCCAAAACATATCCAACACGGTCGTACGGCCTAAAGAAGAAGAAAAAAAATTATATCGGATAATCCGTTGGTCTGCTGGAGATTTTAGCACATAGAAGCTTGTATTTACTTTGGATAAAAATCTTATTTTAACAAAAATAGTTATATAAAGACTGTTTACATACAATCTCTCTCTTTCGCTCTCTCTTGGTGGCATAGTGAATAGATAATGGAAATGTTCAAAATCCTGAATGACATTACAAGTATTATAATCACGTTACGCTAAATACAAATCAGACAATAAACATTGGATTTAAACTAGAAACTGAATAATTACCTATTCAGGCTATAGTAAGTATGACCACGGGCTTTCTCTTGACTGTATAAAGTTGCAAGTCATAAGACAAATGCAGTTTTGCAACCACGGGGACAATTCAAATCCTGTTAGCCATTCTTGACTGCTATGGGTTTCAGAGCCGATGAACAAGGTTAATGGGTTTCTGTCTGGTGGATGGGTGGGGCAACATTTCGTCAAATGGTGTTTACCTTACTTACGTAATGAATGTTTTTCGACTCTTGGCTCGTAATCATCGGCCATGGCGTCAGCTAGATAATTTTATCCTATAAAAATTAAAACTATCGGGTTTAGGTTATTGTTAATGCTGACAAAATTTGTGTGTGGTTGTAAAATATACATATGTCAACTTTCAGCTACATCCGATACTTTGAAAAGGAGCAAAGTCCAAAAACCGTGTTACAAAGGCCCTGAATCTCATAGTAGTTCCTATTTCTTGTGACAATTCATTTCTCTGGATTTCTTCAACTATTTCTTCTTCGTTTTCAACCGAACATTCCCCTTCACTTTCGTTTTCTAGACACCTTTCAAATGTTTTATTCCTTAAGCAGTCCATTATTTCTCCAGTTTTTACATCCTCATCCTCCAAGATTTGTTAAGATTGAAGAACTGTTTCCTTATCTACCGAGTCTTCTTTGTCTGCTACCATTGCCATGATCTCCCCATTCTCTTTAGTTTTTGTTTTCAAAGTATTTTTCTTTTGTTCAGGGACCATGTCAGGGAAATCACTCTCATTAAACATAGGTCTCATACTTTTCATTTTGCAATTTTTAGCCTTGTGTCCAACTTCTTTGCACCTAAAACACTTGCGCTGCTGTCCATTATACAGTATAATATCGTTAGAGTATATTCCATTACGGTGATAGATGAGGGCACATTTTCTTTCAATCTCATCTTAGCGGTTCGTACACCTGTCAGGTATCCTTTAAATGGCCCATGAACATATCTGTTATGTCTGATTCTTGTACCCTCCCGTACCTTGATAATACTGAGGTCAAAACTTCATCTTCAAGTTCAAAGGAAGCATTCCTTATAGAGACATAAGTAACTGAAGAACTTAGATTAACAATTTTCACCTGTCCACATTTCTCAGAATTAATTTCTTTGTCTTCGAACTGTTCCATGATATCAGGAAACACTTCTGGCATTACTTTAATAATTTCTCTATTTCTATTCATCATCTATACTCCAATTACAGTATTCGGATTCACCTTCATATAAGAGAATATAACCTCACTCACGACATCCATGGAGGGGTAAGCAGATAACTGCAACCCAAAAAAGTCCATTCTCTTAAGTAACACGGAATGATAATACATTTTGCCAAATTTAGTCGTAAAATCTGCCAATAGATGCCACCACTGTCGCTCAAAACCGAGCTGGGGTCCTCCCAGGGGAAGATTGGGGGAACCTAAAACTCCGCACCCTACTACACCTGTATTATATTTTGTCTATGGCATAAAATCACTTATTGTTTTTATATAAGACTTATCACGGCATGTCCACAGACCTCTCACCTCATTTCCTTCCAGTGAAAATCTCAGATTCCAAAGAAAATTGAAGAAAACTCGGGAGTAGTTTTGACAACAACTTGTTTACCTTGATCCTCTTCTTCTTCCAACTGTTCAAAAATTGGATCCCAATACATCCACTTACTGTATCACGCACAAGTTCGTTGGTTGTCACGAGGCAAAGCATTTAGCAGGGTGTATGAAATTAGAACAGATATTCACGTGTTTTTGGTAGAAAGAAATAATCCCTTGGCACAACTTTTCAAGGATAATATTTGGATTACCAAACTGGCTTACTTAACTGATGTTTTTGGCATTCTTAATGATTTAAACATGAAACTTCAAGGAAAAAGCGGCAATATACTTCAACATATTGAATATACTGAAGGGTTTCAGAAAATGTTGAGGCTATGGCAAGGAAAACTTAAAAGTGATCATTCTCAACATTGTTACAATACACTTCCGGGAACATTGTCAATGATGACATATTAAGAGGATTAAAACTAGAGATTTTGTCACATTTCACTTTCCTATCTCAAAGCTTTGATAAATATTTATTTGAAGGGAAATTTGAATCAGTGAAGGAAAGCCTTTGGATAAAAAATCCATTTGCTTTCCAAAGTGCTGAATCAATAATTGAGTTAAACTTGTTACCTGAAGAGGAAGATGAAGTGCTTCATCTTAGTTGTACCTTGACACTTAAGAATGATTTTGAGAAATTAAATTTGTGCTCATTTTCAATTAAGAACAAAGGGGAACTTCCACTACTGAGTAAAAAGGCTATTTTACTATTATTGCCTTTTGCAACTGCTTACTTGTGTGAACTGGGATTTTCGATATTAACTCAATTAAAGACGAAGGACAGAAACAGGCTCAACACCGCACCTGATCTGCGTGTAGCATTGTCTGCCATCCTCTGTTCCCAACTGGAATAGGTTCTTATGAACAAACAAGCACATCCATCTAATTAAATGACATTTTTTTAAATATTATTTACTTTACCTTTGTGTCGGAATTTCCTTTGAATTTATTTTTCAAAAAATTATATTTTTACATTCATATAAATAGACAAATACAATTCCAATATGTGCGGAATATAAGAAATATGCATATGAATTGTCAATGCTAAGGAAATGAGCCTAGTGAATAGAGTTTGTCTTTGATTTATTACACGTGGGTATAATAGGTCGCAATGAAAAATATGGTTCTTGCTGTGGGTCGCAGTAAAAAAAAGTTTGAAAAACGCTGGGAGCCTCAGACTCTAGCCCCTTACTTTGTGACTTCCGTAAAACCTCTTCTAATAATTGATATAATTTTAGGCTATATTTCATTTTAATCTAATGATAAAAAAATGGGTTTTTGGTATATACTGCATACAGACATGCATATATATATATATATATATATATATATATATATATATATATATATATATATATATATATATATATATAATATATATATATATATATATATATATATATATATATATATATATATATATATATATATATATATATATATATATATATATATATATATATATATATATATATATATATATGATTGTCTTTTACTGTAATCCAAAAGTACACTATGAAGTTATATAAAGGCCCATAAAAATACCAAACACGTTACAACCATATATTTCAGGTACTTCTTCTGAATCCCTGTCCACTGGTGAAATGTGAACAAATGATATGTGACAAGAATATATGTAAGGCATATGCAGATGTTTCAGTACGACGTTGGTGGTATGTAGTTGAATGTTGCCGAAGGACGGATGGAAAACAAGTTATTCCCTTGTAATTCGGACGTCGTTAGCTCCTGTCTGCGTCGAGTCTGGTGGTGTATCAGCTAGAACACTGCTTGAGAAGAGGCCTTAGGGTGAATTCGTCGGTGAAATCCGATTTCCAATATCCTCCTGACAGGTACGTATTGTTGGTTCGACCGATGATGAAATATTCCAGTCTTCCTTTTATATGGGCAGCTACTTTTGAAAACCAACTCGGTTTCACTCCAATTTATGGTACGGCCTTTATCCCTAATATGTACGAAAATTCCCAAACACTCTGAAGCACGAAAGTACAGCATGATAAGCTTCAGAGAGTTCGGGGATTTCCTTACATATCAGGAATAAATGCTATACCATAAATTGGAGTAGGGTCGAGCTGGTTTTCAAAGCTAACTCCCTGTACAAATGGAAGGTTCTGGAATCTGCCATCAATATGAACCTGTCAGGAGGACACTGGAAATCGGATTTCACTGACGAATTCACCCTAAGGCTTCTTCTCAAGCAGCTGTTCCAGCGGATACGCCACCAGACTGGACGCAGCCGGGAGCTAACGAGACTCAAAACACAGGTGAATAACTTGTTTTCCATCCATCCTAGGTCAACGGTCAACTACATACCACCAACGTCGTATCTACTCTTGTCACATATCGTTTGTCCAAATTTCACCAGTGAACAGGGATATAGAAGTATCTGAAAAACAGTTGCAACGTTTGCATAATCTTTTCATCGCGTACTATCAACCAGACCTTTCCTTAACTGAATCTAACACTGAAGATCTTTGTCCGGTGTTAGTGTTAAGTTTCTAGTCAATCGTATTTTATCTATTCCTCTTAATATATTTTTTTTTTTACAGAAAAACCTAGAATCATTTTCTTGTTTTTACTTCTTTCACATTTTTAAAATGGTTAGTTGGTCCCGTCTGCTACGTGCATACTTATGAAGATCAATTTTTGTTTTCTTTTGTTTTTCCTATTGAAATTATGCAGATTATCAATAAGCTGATAAGAAGAGGATAAATTAATATTAGGGTCAAAAGTTATCTCCCGGGCTTGAGTTCCTCGCCACAACGTCAACATATACTGTACATCAGGTCACAAGAGAGAAACTACATTGCTTTGAAGGATACGAAAGTTAAGAATTGAACAACGTTGCGTGCTCCACCATACATAAACTTTTAAAATTGCTATTAGCTTCTCGTCCATATTTTACGTTCATGAAATATTTCCATCATCATTTCCTAGAATCTCGTGTTACTTATTGGAGCGGTAATTGATATAATTAGATGGAATTTGTTCGTAGGTATTTTGAAAATGAATGCACAGTAATATAAATACTCTGAAACAGTGGCCATCAATCAATCAAGGGTATTTTGCCCTAGTTTGGTAATTTCACATTTAGTGGTGGTAACGACAGCCTGTATTTGTTCTGATGAAAGAAAAAATTGAACGAGCATCAAAAAATTGTACCAGACGCGCATTTAATACTATTTCCTTTACTTCTCAATTCTTTTCTTATCAAAATGAAGGTGTAATTTCCCCATGAATGAACATTTCCGTTACAAAATATAATAAATCATTTTACTTCGTTGCATTTTTTATTGGTTCTAGAAGAGTGACGGTGCTTTTGAGTTCCTGGCATAGATTTATTGCTAAGAAAACGAATAACTGTAATAAATGTATGTACATTAATCAACAAGTATTACACTGGTCGCAAATATATTAAAAATTCTTACAATTAACCTTATTAATCGTGTAGCGAGATAATGCTATTTTGCCAGACAAGCAAATTGACTACTAGTCGAAATTCCTTGAAAAATAAGCAAAATCATGGAGCAAGAATATGGCATAAATCATGTGGCCATCATCCGCCCGTTTAGTCGAAAATCCTTACAAAAATAGTAGGCCAAGCGACGTTTTCAATAGCAGAGCATCGTTGCCGCAAAGTTTACTCGTCTGTCTGATGACTTATAACTAAGGTATTTAAATAAATGTAAGAAAACGGTTTAGTTTTAGCGTTTTCTTATCGCTATTTTGTCCGTTGTCATTATTAACTAACCGTACAATGACAAAATCTCTCCGGTGCTACAGTCATCCATTGACCAAGATTTACCACACCGGTATACGAGCAATTTTCCTCTAACGGTCTTCAGTGGCAGAGCGAGTGACTGTACACTGCGGGCCATAATTCAACTTGTTTTCATTTAAGTGTTATCTCTCTCTCTCTCTCTCTCTCTCTTCTCTCTCTCTCTCTCTTCCCCGGAATAATACAACATTGCTTTTCCAGATTTAAATGTAATGTTGAAATGAAACGCCTGTTAACAGAGACGAGGGATCTGAGTTATCTTCACACGAATATCAGAATTAAATTGAAATCATTTCTGTCAAAACAGAAAAATCATAAAAATGTACACATGAAATGACTGCAAAAACACACACACACATACACACAATTAAAAAGTAAAAAAAAAAGTGTTTAAAAATATGAAGGAGTTGTAATATAGAAAAAAGGTTGCAAAATACTAACTAAACTGAGATGAAAGAAAGTACTCCGTTTGGTGAGGTATCGTTTGTTCGTTTTAAATTTAGCCAGTCTTAGGCTGAGACAGGCTTTTGCTATAGGACACCCCGTAACTGACAGCCACAAACCGTGAAAGAGAAAAGAGCAGAGAACAGCACAACATGGGTTAATTAAGATGAGTGTGACTGTGAAATGGACCTGATACCATTCAGCAATTTATTAGGGGCCGAAAGGAAGAAAAGAACAGGCGGAGCTGTAACACCCCTAAACCAAGTGGTACCCAACAGTAAGAGAGAAAGCGTTATAGCAGTGAGTTCAAGCAAGTAGGAAGGAAGGAAGGGACAACATTTCTGTAAGAGCGAAGTATTGTATACACATCTTGATTTAAGGAGGGAGGAAGTAGCAATACAGAAGTTTTAGTTTTAAGGAAGAGGAGAAAAGAGAGGAAATGGAGTGGTGCAAGCATCAGAAAAGGTAGGTTGCAAAAAATATATATGAGACAATAATAATAATAATAATAATAATAATAATAATAATAATAATAATAATAATAATAATAATAATAGATAAATAAATATATGAAGATAATAAGAAACTCAATAATTAAATGAAAAATAAAGTAAATAACTAAGAAATATATGAAACAAAATAAAACTCAAGATAGCATAATACGGAAAACTATAAGATAAAAAATATAAAGCATTAATTTGATGACTAAATAAATGAAGGATGGATAACTGTTAGTTTTTATGAATTCAGGCCTTCTGCCATTTTGAAAATATAATAGCTTTTGATAAAATCCACTCCCCAACTTAACTGAAGGCGCTAGAGGATAGTTTTCCAGCCAAAGTCGGCAGGAAAGTCACCTGGCCTTCTTTCTCCCTACTATAAATGCCTTTCGTGATTTCGTCGCTCCCTAAGACTTTATCCGACTCTCCATTTTCTCCCTTACAGTATGCTGGTCGCAAAATTCCTCTCTTTCCAGATAATACCAGTGAAGACGAGATCGAACTGACCACCAGCCAGTCACGTGGCCCAAGACATGGGTCAGAGGATGCCCTGGGAAACAAGAGAGAGAGACGGCGAAACTCGAAGATGGGATAACATTTCCCCTTTGTGGAGCGGGCACCCCTTTTCCTATGAAGATAACGTGGCCCAAATTCCAACTGCAGTGAGGACAGCCATACAAGTGCAACTGGGATTCATCCTTGCTCTCTAATTATGAGAGTAGATCTTATGCCAAGTAGGTGCGTCTGGATAGGGAAGGGAGATTTTGCCCAGTTTAATTTCCATAATTCTCTCGTCGTTCAATTTCAAGTTTTCCTTCCTTGTGAATCCGTTACGATCGCCGATCAGTGATTAAATGTCCCTTTGCTTAATACGTTACCAGTGCTGAATTTAATAAGTGAATTGATTAAGTGAATTTAAGTGCCTCCTCCAGCCTTAAACTTTGTTCGCTTACTCGTTATGCCTACATGTTAATTTTAGTAATCAACGAAGATGTCTCATTTTCAGGAGAAGCTATTTCACGTGTGCAATCACCTCTGCCTTCGCGTGCCTGTTACCAATTCGCCGGTTCTCTACAATCAAGATCCGTTGCGCCTCTACAGATAATTCTGTTTAATTTGGGATACCATTCCCTGAAAACCCATTTATGGCCGGATCTAATTGTTCCTTTGTCATTTTAGCTATAATCAATTATGTTTTCTCCTGTAATCATTCATTATTGAATCGTGAGTCCCTTTGTGAATTAATTGTATTTAATTTTGATCTATTCGTGTGTAAATAAACTCTTAGAATTTAATCCTTTGGGTCTCACTGGCGACCGTCTCGTTTCCTAATTCTCTTATACATACAACCAGTGAGCCATTAAATCTCAAGGCCAGGTAAGATTGTAATGTAATTATTATTTCCCGCTCGCGCTTGTAACGAAGCTCATGTGACGAAGATAAGAAGACGCACTGACAGCAATGTCAGTGGACGACAGCCTGGTAGGACACTTGATCAAGTCATAGTGATTGCGTTCTGGGCTGCTTTATCAACATTCATTTCCTTATGCTTGTGTGTTCATAGTTCCGATATATTTACACTGGCAGCTGCTTCATGTAACTTATGAAAAATCCGATGTGTTAGAATTAGGAATCTTTATGAATTATGTACAACAGTTTAGAGAGAGAGAGGGGGTTATTCTTAGTAACATTTAAAGCCTCTTAAATTTAGTATGGTGTAAAAGATCCTTCAAGTCCCTAATTCTATATACAGTGCTCAAGAAAACTAAAGCCCATCCTGGCATAAACCCATCTACTTATATCCATTTTTTCTAAAATCCCGTTACGGGAGTAGGCTATCAATCAAGCACACCTCCAACTGTTTAGAAAATCTAAAAAGTCTACACTGAAAAATAGAGGTTTATTATCACTATTACTTAGGAATTTAATGAGACCACAGGGTCGTGAATGCTAATCCTGGTCTCAATCAAGAGTCCATTGCAATCATGGGGGTCATTGGCAAACAAAAGTCCTTCATGCTCTTCATCCTTAGCCCAAGTGAAGGAGCACTTTATGCATGATAGCCCCGCTCAAAAGCGGAAATTTGTTTTCAGTACAAAGCAATCTTGTCCGTGGTGTACTCGACAGTCACGAACACTGATTTACTCTCTATTCTTTGTAAAGCCCGTGTTGGTATTATCAGAATGGGTCAACTTTGAGAGATATACAGTCCAAGTACCTTAGATGGCCAGCTGACAGAATCCCCTCTAGGGCCACAGCAGTCTAGTGATAATTAGCCTATTAATTTTGAAATGAAAGGCAAAGAATATGTAAGGTATTAAACTTATGTAAATATGTACAGAAAAAAAAAAAAGTTATTTGAAATTAGCACCAACAAAGAATCCTTTATGAAATATATATTGGAAACTAGGGCACCCAGAAGTTTGAGGATATAAACTTTCAGTTATTAAATAAAGATACAGCAGGGTACTGACGAAGGGCAACTGGTTAAACATATGAGTTTAAGCGTTCTCTGGAAAACATGAATCCTGGAGGCTAAGACCTAAGGGAAAAGTAAATAAATTCAAACTGAAAATCAAAAGACCTTTTGTTTCTAAAAACATTTTAAATGTAATAGGAATGCAAAAGTTAAAGAACACTGAAGGTATGGTGCATGAAAGACAAAGGCGGCCTTTGAGAGACTCCCAATGAAAATAGTGCTGCAAGTAACCTTTTGACTGGAGATACTTTTTCCCAAGACATGAGACACGAACATTCATAAAAATACCTCGGCATCTCCAAAAGGAAAGTCATAAAAACTCAATAGATCACTCGAATTTTAAAAAAATTTTCAAGATATAGTGAGAACCCACCATTTAGTTCTCAATTGCTTTAAACACTCCACACATAAGTCAAACAGCCTAGATATCTGTTTTTAGTTTAGTCACAGTAGTAAAATTGTACACTGGTATTAACTATGCAATGACAAACTGCAGCAGATTTTACTTATTCTTTAGTAGCTAGTAAGGTACAAATGATAAAGTGATTCACCTTCCCTCTAGATTTCAACAGCTATGCATAGTTTGATTTCAGATCATGACACCTATGCAGTAGCCACATTGTGTGTTAACCTGAAGTTCATTTAGAGAAATATTTTTCAGTGCTTACAATTAATGTTCAGTAGTCATACTTCCATGCTATTAAGTATCTCAAATCAAAGATTTACTCAAAACTAATAAATTAAAAACAGTAACAAGAATTAAGAAGCAACGCTAATTTTCAAATGTTAATAACAGGTACATAAAAGGTCACTTGTGTATTTCAAAATTTGCAATAACCCAGCTTAAACTTTTACTCCGATTAGTTATTAACAATTGTAACTGGTGGAGGTAGGAACGTTCAGATTTACATATGCATAATTTATAACGATTTATTGAAACTTCAGATAACTAATTACACAGGTTAACCATCGAATATGAGGAGCTTAATGAAAAAGCAATTATCAACCACGCGCTCCAATTCTCAGCTTGGAAACCTCTTGTGAGGGGTATAACCAACAAATGAGTTCTTAACTAACCCAAGTAGTGCTTTCATTGTTTTAAATGCCATTTCAGAAAGCCTATTCTGTAAATAAAAAAATGCTTTAAAAAATGCAAGAACAACACCTAAGTTACTGTTAATGTTAACTTAGATGAATGAAGCTTTCACTTCAGATAATTTTTTTTACCGTAATAATAAACATAAAGCCTCTAAGTAGAGCTTCCAGAAAAATGTCTAAGAAGTGCTTTCAAACAAATGGTCGGATAGTTAGGAATACCAGGTAAATGAACATTAGAACTCTGGTGTTAAAGAGAACTTTCTATCAACTATAATTTGGGTTAATATTTTGTATAGTATAACTGGAGCTTGATTGTATGGAATTTTACATTGCTCGTTATATTGTTGGCACTAATCTTAAGTAGTAAAGTTAAAAAAATTTTATTACAAATTTTTTTGTTAGAACTATGAGCAAAGTGGAAGCTATTATTTACGTTACACAAAGTTCCAAAATAAAGTTGAGAGGGCTATTACAATTACATATTGCATCAAATCAACAAAATGTAAACTACCACATTTCAAAGCAATGCAATATCACAATGGTAATTTTTTGTCCTGAAAAAGTCAACACGTCCGTATAGTTCAGATTCTTATAGCAGCTAAATTTAATTGCTAAAACATACCTTGCGTAAACTTCAACTTTCATTTTCCTATTGCTGAACTTTAAAAAAGTGAAAAATTTTAAATTACATTTTCAAGTTTCAATACGCAGATAAGTTGCTTTACTGAACATTGTAATGAATAAAAACAAAAAACCAAAGCTTAAAAATTTTGAAAGTTCCAGTTAAGCAGTTATGATACTTTTAAAACCCTAAAAAAAAAAATTTAGTTTATAACATCTATGCTCATGCACGTGACTTTTAAAATCCAAAAAAAAATTAACTTATAACATCTACACTCATGCACCTAGCACCTGAAAGAAAATAAGACCTATAGGTAGAGAGCGTGAGAGGTGTCTCCTCCACCCCTATAGGGATGGCTCCACCTCTACAGGGGCACTGTCCTGTAGGGGAGGAGGTAAGAAAATGATTGGTTCATAAGAAACTACTCACCTCAACTTTCAATAAACTAACCTCGTAGAGTGTGTATACTGTAATTTTCAGCCGTTTGGATGTAGTGGTAGTCTTCAGTTTAAGTTTTTCACGTAAGTGTACTATTACTCAAGAGAAACTTATACGTTATCGTGGCTCCATAAAGTTCGGATTCAGGAGTACCTGGAAGTATTTTCATAGTGATTTTAATGGTATTATGCCCTAATAAAAGTTCCAATATAAGAATTACTATGCATAATTTGATTACAGATTAAAACGCCATTCTTTTTCACCTATGTCACTTGATAAAGTTTATCAAAGAACAGAATAGTAACCTGTACGGAACATTGCAAATATCCATTACTTAGTAAGTTGGCACATAATCCACAATACTGCATTACAGACAAAATCGTAGACTTACCCTGATTCTGAAAGGGGTTCAATTTGTAGTGCAGAAATACAGGACCCCTGACCCACTACGTAATTAAAACACATCTTTAGTGATCACAACGACATAAGTCAAGTTAACGGGGATAAGTGTTCAATATTACAATGAAATTTTTTGAAAGCTATTCACTGTACCCCACAAATGACAAGCAAGGTTGTGACAATCAGTGAATGGGGAAAGGTGGTCAAGTCTGAATAACAGCTGAAACGAACACAGTTATTAGGAGGAAGGAATGGAGAACTTAAAATATCAAAGGTATTTCAGTTAAATTAACATTTAAACCAATAACTTTTGTACATAAAATTCATAAAACAGTATAAAGCCATAACCTTGCGCATTGAATAACAAGGCTAATTAAAGTACTGACTAACAAAGCTACATTCTTAGTGGAATATAATCAATATAGAGCTATAACCTCAAGCATTGAATAACAAGGCTAAATTAAAGTACTGAATAACAATACTAAAATCAAGTGAAACCACCTATATACATAGTAAAAGAGATAGTCGGCTGAAAACAAGGTTTGACCCCAAAAAATTGCTGCAAAAGGTTTCTCAGCTGTTTATTGTAGTATCAGGTAAGCTTAATAACATATCAAAAGTCTACCACAATCTGACCATGCAAAAGGTCTAAACACCGGTTTTGGTGTGATTTGGGAATTCAAAGAGCATTTCCGAACTAAAGTATATTGAAGTGGGTCTAATTACATATTTAAAAAATTTAATATGGAGGATCAATATGAGTGCCAAATAAAAAAAGAATACTTTTTTTTAACTCATTTTACACAGGTTAATTTACTGTCTAAACCCCTGTTTTGGGAATCTAGAAATCCAATAAATTATTTAAATCACAGTATATTACAATGATTACATATTTATAAAATCTAAGATGGAGGACCAATATGGCTGCCAAACTACAAAAAATCACCATTATTCATTTCAACTCATAATACAGAGGTAAAGTTGCTATTTAAACCCGTGTTTTGGGGATATAGCAATCAAGTTAGCCTATCTGACTTACAGTATACTGTAGTGATTGTATATATATAAATACAAAATCAATAAAGGGGGAGCAAAATAACTGTCAAATTATGAAAAACCCTAATACTCATTTCAATTCACTTTACTCACGTAAATTTGGTGTCTAAATCCCTTTTTGGGAATCTGGAAATCCAACCAACATATCTGAATAACGGTACATTGAAGTGATTAGATTTTTCAACATCTAAGATGGGGAACCAATAAGGCCACCAAACATATAGAGTAGTGATTATTGGTAAAATGTTATCATAAATCCATTATTATAAATTTCTGAAAAACCAGGTTTACAAAATTCATTGTCGCGTTATTTTTCCTGTAAAGCTTGATTGTGTGGATTCTCCCAGTTCTCAACTTGGCATGGTCCACAGGCAGGTGAGCATGGTAGTTCATGGCCTTTTCGACTGCAAAGCGTTTGACAGTCAGGTTTGCAATTACAGTGGACCATCTGAAGGAGGCTTTCTGGTGCAGAAGTTTTCTTCTTCATAACTGGCACAAACTGCTTGTCCTCCAGTTTCCATCCTGAGTCCACTCTTTCATGTCACTTTCGTTTCCAGCCCAACCAGGATCTAGTAATACACTCTTTGTCGAGGACTTGGTGAGCGGGAGGCGTTCTGGAGTAACAAATGACTTGGCAGAGACAACTTTTTTTTTTTTTTTATCAAAACATTGTAACGCAAAGATGATAGTGAATCAGTACTCTTGCCAGTTATGAGCAAGAAAACTGCCGCACCAGAAAGCCTCCTTCAGATGGTCCATTGTAATTGCGAAACTGCCTGTCAAACGTGTCGCAGTTGCAAAGGCTATGAACTACCATGCACACCTGCTTGTGGAAAATTTCAAGTTGAGAACTGTGAGAATCCACACAATCAAGCTTTACAGGAAGAAGAATGCGACAATGAATATTTGTAAACCTGTTTTTTCAGAAATTTATAATATAGGATTTATGATAACATTTCACCAATAATCACTACTAAGTTTGGTGGCCTTATTGGTCGCCCATCTTAGATGGTGACAAATCTAATCACTTCAATGTACTGTTATTCAGATATGTTGGTCGGATTTCCAGATTCCCAAAAAGGGATTTAGACAACAAATTGAAATGAGTAATGGGGATTTTCATAATTTGGTAGCTATTTTGCTCCTCCATCATTGATTTTGTATTTATATATATAATCACTTCAGTTTACTGTAAGTCAGATTGGCTAATTGGATTGTCATATCCCAAAACACGGGTTTAGATAGCAACTTTACCTCTGTATTATAAAGTGAAATGAATAATGGTGATTTTTTGTAGTTTGACAACCACACTGGTCCTCCATCTTACATATTATAAATATGTAATCATTGTAATATACTGTGATTTAAATAATTTATTGGATTTCTAGATTCCCAAAACAGGGTTTAAGACAGTAAATTTACCTGGATAAAATAAGTTAAAATAAATATTTTTTTGGGGACAGCCTGATATTGATCCTCCATATTACATTTTATATAATATATATATATATATATATATATATATATATATATATATATATATATATATATATATATATATATATATATATATATATATATATATACAGTATATATATATATATATATATATATATATATATATATATATATATATATGTATATGTGTGTGTGTATGTGTGTGTGTGTGTGTGTGTATATAATTAAACCTACTTCAATACTGTAATTCTCATATGCTCTTTGACTCCCAAATCACCAAAATAGGTGTTTAGACACTAAATTTACTAGTATAAAATAGATTAGATTGAATAATGGAGATTTTCATAGTGCGGCGGCCTTATTGGTACGCCATCTTGGATTTTGCGAGTATAATCACTTCAGTATAATGCAGATATGCTAATTGGGCTTCCAGATCCCCAAAGTAAGATGTTAGGCACCAGCATTACATATCTAGTTTGAATAATGAAGAGTAACAGGCATTTTAAGGATTTTTTTTCTTTTTTTTTAAGTTCGTTTTACTATTCAATACATATGCAATATATGTAATTTATGTACAAAATCAACAAACATAATTCATAATATTTTATATACATAAATATACTTAAATTTACTATGTACATACGTACATATACACATACCCATGTACTGTATAGTATACATACCCATTATATATACACTCATATATATCTTTATATATTAAAATTCCAGGTAACTACGTGTAAAATGAGAATAAATGTTTTTTTTTTTAATGATTTACGAAATACATACCTATTCGTGTACATACTTTCTCTTATTAAAACAATTAAATGTGGATCATCTAAAAACAATCCAGATTTATAACTATACCAAATACCAAATACAAAATCTGCTAATAATACATTTGCAGTGTTCCTATCTTTCAAACTATTTGTTTCAAAATCAAATTTTAGTGCTTGAAGAAAAATCTTAGTTCTGACTTTACATAAAGCCTTAAACACTTTTTTGAACCATTCTATTAACTTTTTACTCATACTACAAAAATAAAATAAATGTTTCATAGTTTCTTTCCCCCCACGAGTACTACATACATCTTGTACGATATTCATCATAATATGTAATCTGTCCCGGGTTGGCAATACTTCGTGTATATATTTATACAATACTTCTAGGACATGTGACTCTATAAACCTGCTATTTACATTTACCCATATATTCTTCCAGTTAAACAATGGGTAGTTAATTTGAACATTTGGCTTATAGTTATCTACCATTAAAAATCTATATACATTGCTACTTTTACAATGCGGATACACATCCATCTTGATGACTAGTCTTAAAGTATTAATTATTTCTTCATAATAGAGGATGGTTATTACTGCAGCATCTTTAATTCCATTATCACTTAATAAGTAGCTTCCTTTCATTTTACAGTAATACATCATTAACTTATACCCAAACTCTTTTTTAAAAAACTCTTATCAAAAGCACAAAAGGGAATTGCCTTCACATTATAGCCAATTTTTACTACTCCACACCCTCCTTCTAATCTTGGTAAACATGTTGTTTTCCTGCTAATTGGCTGGTAATTACCTGTTCATAAATACTTGAAAAAACATTTTTCTATCTGCTTCTCAATATTTTTTGGGATCGGTATCCCATGGGCTATATACCAACATTTTGATAAAAACATCATATTAACGACCAGAGCTTTATGAAATATTGTTAACTTCCTATTATGTGAAAAGCTGGCCATTTTCACCACATTTTCTCTAATTTTGCTCCAGTTTTCCTCCCTTGTTTCACAAAAATCATTAAAATAGGTTATACCTAAAATTTTACAGCTATCGGTTTGTATGTTCAAATTTTGTACTGGCCATAAGGTTCTGCTTTTCCATTGCCCTAACCCAAATTTACTAGTTTTATTCAAGTTAAGAGAAGTACCAGTAGCATCCTCATACATTTTTAAGATCTTAAAACTTTCTTCTATCCCTTCATCTCTACATACTACAATAGAGCTATCGTCTGCATACCCAACAACACAAATTCTTAGATAATTTGGCATTTTCAGGAGAATATTTACTAACTTTGTTTCAACAATCTATACGATCATCGACAAAAGACTACCTTTTCTGACTGATCTTTTGATGGAAAAAGACTTAGTTAGGTTGCCATTAATACTCACCACACTATTTGCATTTCTGTATAGCATTCTTATTAGACCAATGAACTTAAAGGAAAATCCAAACCGTTCTAGCATTTAAACAAAAACGCCAGATCTACTCTATCAAAGGCCTTTGATCAATCAAAAGTAGATAAAGCAGCTTGCATATCTTTCTCATTTATGTAATATATCATATCTCTCACCGTTGTATTTACTTTGGTTATTGATCTTCCTGGGACACTACAGAACTGTTCAGGTGATATGCACAGTGGAAGCAACCTTTTTAATCCATTTGCAATTGTCTTTGTAACTATTTTGTAATCAACATTTAGTAATGTGATAGGTCTTAAATTATCAATGCAATGTGAACTATCATTCTTCCAAAGTAATTTCAGTACTCCCTACTCCCTTGTTCATGTCAGCACCAATCACTATTACATCTAAAAATTTTACTTTTATTATACAGGTATTCCACATTTTCTTATAAAACTCTACTGGTAATCCATCTATGCCAGGTGCTTTTCCATTTTTCATCGATGATATAACCTACCATACTTCGTTTTCATTTACCTCTACTGTTAATAATTCATTTTCCTCATTGCCTATCACAGACTGAATAACATCTAAAACTCTATTTTGAACCTGGGTATTATTACATTCATATTTATTGTACAATTTTTCATAGTACTCTACTGTATGTATTTCCATTGCTTTATTATCCGTTACATATACCTCCTCCTTTGTTTTTAATTTGGATATCATTGCCACAGGAGTCTTCTCTTTTCCTAACAGATAAGACATTTTTTCCCTTGAATTCTTTCCTCTGTTCTTAATTTAACTTTTACCCCTTCACATATTTCATCTTCTATTGCTTTTATCCGTTCCTTTAATTCAGATATCTTTTCAGATTGACTGCCTGTAACAATGATTGTGATGTAAATTTCTAAGATGTGCTTTCAATACATTTAATAACCCATTCTTTTCCTGTGCCTTTTGCTTTGATGCTTTCACGAAAAGCTCTTTAAACACTTTTTCGTATATATCCACCAATCAATTATATTGCCAATAACATGTGTCAGAGCCTTGCAGTGGTGCAAGTTCCTGAAACGCTGCCTATATGCCTCAGGGACCAACTCATATGCCTTTTAACACAATCTGCTTAACGCTTTCGTAATCTGACAATAATTCCTCGTTCAGAGTTACATAAACCTTTTGAGCTCTACCTGTAAATTTACTATGAATAAGGGTGGTCCAGAATTCAACAGGCCACTCCAACTTAGCTGCTATCCTTTCGAAGGAGACAAAGAATTCGGCCACGTTCTTCTCCTCAAAGCAGGGAACAAATTTTAATGCCTGTGCCAAATTAATTGCACAGGTAACGGACCTATTAGAAGTAGTAGGGGAAGAAGCAATAACTGTACTCCTCATTGCTAATTCATGTTGCCTTTCTTTCCCCCTAGTTTCCTCCTTAAATTCTTACATCTCAAACTCCAACTGCTTCAAGGCGATTTGCCTATCCATAATTTCCACTGACAACACTTCTCTACCAACTTTCCCTTCCTCACCGGTCTGTACCATTTTAACATGTTCATACACTCGTAGCAGCAATAACCCCTTCCTTACAGACACATCATAATCTACCTCTAAATGTTGAGCCACCTGCTCCAATTCGTCTTTGTTTAACTCTGCTAGTCTCTCTTGCCACCCCTCGCCGGACAATAATTCTAATACATTCAACACAGACATGATTATTGCCTATAAATAAATAAGCTAGAGGAGGTGAAAATATCCTGCTAACCACCCTAGCACACCAATAAGCACCCCAAGACTCAACTCTCCACACAGGTGAATAACCCAGGTACCACAGATCCTGGCAAGGTCGCCAATGTCAGAGCCTTGCAGTGGTGCAACGATGCCACAGCAACTAATTAATAGTAATTCAAAACCTTATCCACCTTTAAAAAATACCACTGTCACTATAATGTGAGAAGGTACTATAAACATAATTTTCCAAGTGTGGGAGAGTCAAATCAAGGGAGTTATTGAAAGATGGCAAAAAAAAACTATAATTTTATTACAATAATTAAAATAGACAGAAATGATTACCCAGACCTCAAAAATTAACATATATGAAATACCAAAACACCCTTAAATTATAACCAAACCAATCACACTAATTATGACAGAACAACACTTTCAACCCAAAAGGAGAGGGGGTCCAGAAAGGAGAAGATTATTTTGAAAGATGGAATAACCTAACAAAATACACTCTAATAAAACACAATCTCCTCTTATGTGCGTGCACTAATCTCCACGTCTGGAGATACACATCAAGCCGTGATCAGATTATAATTCGATTCCAAAGTCCACTGAAGGATCAAACTTAAGGTCCACAGGGCTGCAGCAGAGGGAATAGTAGCCACGATGTTTCAACCAAAAATAGTTAATATGGGTTTTACCTGCTCACAGAGAGTACCCCCAGGCTATTACGAGGCCGAGGGCTTAAGCAATATAATGCTGAAGAACAGCAGAAGGGCATAAAAATGCAGGGATCCAAAATCTTCCAGTACTCCAAAATATCTCAATATTCTCAAGGCAGGCCAAGATAACTCTCCTCTCACCAGGCCAAGACCCCCAGACAACACCTCTGGAAAGCCCACTGGAATCGTTATGGACACACAAACAGGCTTGGAAGAAAATACAAACATTAGTAAACGAAAAACCAGACAATAGATGGCGGTGAGGAGTAACTAAGAAGAGAAACTAAAAATGAATCAAAATAACACTTTACAAAAACATCCACTTAAACCAATAAGCTAAATTAATGAAATTACAATGGATACTGACACCTCTCACCTTACAAAAAAAAAAAAAAATTATATATATATATATATATATATATATATCATATATATATATATATATATATATATA
The DNA here is from genome assembly GCF_040412425.1 of Macrobrachium rosenbergii. Taxonomy (NCBI): domain Eukaryota; kingdom Metazoa; phylum Arthropoda; class Malacostraca; order Decapoda; family Palaemonidae; genus Macrobrachium; species Macrobrachium rosenbergii. The sequence goes on from NC_089761.1 coordinate 8,006,901, forward strand.
TATATATATATATATATATATATATATATATATATATATATATATATATATATATATATATATATATATATATATATATATATATATATATATATATATATATATATATATATATATATATATATATATATTGTCACGATGCGTATCAAGTACCTGGTTATTACACAACTAATCTCAAAATTCAAATATATACCTCACTTCAGCCAGATACCTGAACTCTCATAACATTAATTATTACGACTGAGTACTCTGAAGGTAACAGTGATCCCTTAAGAAAAAACTTATCAATCACTTGAAAAATCAAACTTAAGTCTGTCAGAATATGTGTGAGGTATCAAAAATTAAACTAGAAGTATTCTAGAGTAGAAGGGCATCACTCCATCAAAAAACTCTGTTTCCCTGGTCTTAATTCACTTTAGCAAAACTAAAAGAACAAAACATGTTTATCACTTTGCCTTATGCACACACAATCAATCCTATTCACTGGTGATCAATAAATGAAACACTTGCTGCAGCTGCGTTACCACAATACACACTTTTTTACCAGGCGCCGTTACGAACTAAATAACTTTGCTAAATTCAGATCTCAAAAGTTAATGCTAATTTGTGACCACAAAACAGTATGTTAAAATAATCTCTTCCTAAGAACGAGAGAGAGAGAGAGAGAGAGAGAGAGAGGGAACCAATTCGACTGGTCTCAGAAAACAGAATGAAACAAATTTTAGAATTTCAGTAACACGTGAAACAATTACATGATGTCATTAAAGCATTTTGGGTACGAGATACAAAAGAGAAGTTCTAGAAGCAGGGAGGTGACGTCATTAAAGCATTTTGGGTGCGAGATACAATGGAGAAGCTTCTAGAAGGAAAGTTACGTCATCCCAGCAAAACGTTTTGAACACAATCTTACAAAACATGACATAACTGATCAAGACATGTATTCTTTCTCTCAAAGTGGCGTACGTGACTCGAACATGAAACAACGTGAAATCACTCGTCTTGAGCCCGTATGAGACGAATCGGCATTTGTTTTCAAAACCTGTCATCACTAACCCAAAACAAAGCGCTCCCTCTTATCTCAACTGATGACAATTGAAATGAAACAAGTCCTGGTGGACACACACACGTGTTCACATACTACGCTTTTATCAAGAAAGATTCTAAACTACGTTACTATTAAAATTGTGTTAACAATTCTAAATTACGCTATCAAGTTATTCAGTCATTAGTTCTTTTGAGATCTGATGCCAAACTAAATATGACACTTTAGCGATCATTATCATTACACATAACACATGAAAAAAAAAGTAAATATGTCAAAATTATAGGAGGATATACATATTACAAGGCAATATATATATATATATATATATATATATATATATATATATATATATATATATATATATATATATATATATATATATATATATATATTACGTTAAATCTCAAAATATAAAAAAAAACAATGTCAAAATAAATTAAACAGTTTTGAACCACATCTGTTATAACTCACAAAAAGGAATTATCAACCTGGTACCGAATACAATCTAAACACACTGAAAGAAAAGGGGGGGGGGGTGGCAAGTGTCAAGATTAGTAGTTCACAGAGTTCCAATGGCATTAATACAACAATCTTAATGGTTAGTATCATCCTAACCATTATCCTAAATAATTACCACACTTTCAACTCTGTCATTATTATCCTTAATCCTAATAATATACAAAGCAGGTTTCAATCAGATACTCTCAAAAACACCCCACACCTCGGAGCGTCGCAAAGCTATGCAACAAAGTTAAGAGTTTGACACTTTACAATTTAAACGATTCATATCATTGTCCACAGGCAAAAAATTTTCCACCAAAACACTGTCCCATTTCAGTGAATCACTTCACATATTAACACTAAATGTCTGGCAGATGCAATAAACACTGTCCATTTCAATGTACACCACCTGTGTTATAACATTAAACAGTATACACACCGAACCCATCGATACAGAGAAGCATTACACGGATCTCCCCTGCGCAAATAACCACACGCAAAACCGACAAAGCGTAATTTTTAGCCTGAAAATCATCGCAATTAGTGCCTGCCTAAACTCTTAACTAAACCTTATGGTACCCAAAACCTGATTAAATATACCTTAATTACTAAACACCTTATATGATAAACACTTCATATCCTGCCAAACCTAGATATCACCTTGTTAAACATCCTTTGTTAACCTTACCACCACCTTACTAATAAAACCTTACCAATAATTGACCACAACATATGTAAACCAGTATCAAATAACACCTTACCAGTAACTAAGAGGAGGAACTAAAAATTAATCAAAATAACACTTTACAAAAACATCCACTTAAACCAATAAGCTAAATTAATGAAATTACAATGGATACTGACACATGGTTATCACTCTTCATCTTTAAATCGTTCCATATCAGTTGAAAGTTCCCATCAACAAGGTATCTCTCTAAAATCTTACAATTTAATTTCCAATATCCATGACCTCATTTCAGATTATCATCTATTTTAATACTAGTTTTTAAAATGTTGTGATCAGACCAACTAATGGGAATGTTTAAAGTTTCAGTAACATTACAATATAAATCCCTTACATAAATTCTATCAATTCTAGAGCCATAATTCCTCCTTCTATATGTAAAGTCTACAAAATTGTTTTCCAAAACCCATACATCTTTTAACCTTAATGAATTTTTTAAGCTTATCAAGGCCTAGGACAAGAAACATTTGTCACCTGTAGAGACATCCCTTTGACAAGTTACACAGTTCCAGTCTCCTGCTATAATATCATTTTTCAAGTTATTTCTCTCAAAATATAACAAATCAGTATTAAACAACTCTTCTCTTTCTTTCCTTTTGTTCTTACCAGAGGGGCATATACATTTATAGCCTGGAATATATACTATTTCAGCAATACAACATTTCACACTTAATTTTTGGCCCTTTGTATCCATCTCATTTTTCATGATTTTCACTTGCGATAGCTTGTTTATAAACACCGCAGTCCCTCATTTTAATAAATGAGTTGAATTTAATATAACATGGCAATGTTTTTCAATATACTCTAGTCTATTTTCCTCTTTAACATTATGTTCTTGTTCACATATTATATCTATCTTGTGCACAAGCATAAATTCAATGAGTTTAATCTGTTTATTCAAATTATTTAAACCGTTTACGTTAATAGTTATAATATTTGAATAAATGAAAATCCCCAAAAATAAGATGGATGCACTATCTATTCTCAGATTCAATTCATTTAGGGGCTATTATAAACACCATCTTGGAAATCAGACCTTTAGCATGATCAGATTGTGGTAGACTTTTGATATGTTATTAAGCACACTTGATAAACAATAAACAGTTGAGAAACGTTTTGTGGCAATTTTTGGGGGCTAAGTTGTTTTTTTTCATAAATGCAGCCGGCTATGATAATAAAGCCTTCGTAGCCTTAACTCCCAAACTTCATCTTATGGTACATCACAGTTCCACGTACGTACATACAACTTCAACACTGCAAACGGAGCATTTCTTCTCTAAAGTCAGTAGAGAATCGTCTTATATCGTCCAGTTCCATAGTCACACAGAACAAAGAAAACTCTAGAGCTTCGTCGACTTTGAAGCGATAAGTAAACTTTCGTATGGTGTGGTTTCACTGAAGTAAGGATAATTTAGAAGAGTCAAACAAGTCTCATTTAGAAGTGAGACAACACGCGTCTTCTGTGTTTACCTGTATTGCAATTGAAAGGACTTTACTAACGTTTTCTCGCCGGATATTTGATTATTTCTTCGATAACATTGAAATTATAGAGAAAATTATTTAATTACCGGAAAAACGAGTCAAAAATTTTAGGTGTATAGCATCTATGAAAACGTAAAAACTTCTTGTTAAAGCTTTTTACAGATCTGAATATACTAAAAGATGGGGCACCTCTTACCTTATTCTTTATCCTCTTGATTATTTATTTCTTATCGTAAGTTTCATATCTGGTCCCAATTTGCCGAAGGAATTCTGTGGGAACCGCAGATTCTTTGACGTCATCATACGTTAGAAAAGACATCCGAAGAACCATATGGGGTTCTCGGTATTAACTGTCAAATCCACACTATCATCACAATCAGAAAATGTCTCATTTTTTTCTGGAAAGACTCTATTTTCAATCCTTTCGATATCACTCTCGGGGCAGCAAATTTGACGGCTCTAAAATCAACATTTTAAGTCATCTTGGCTCAGGTAATTAGATACCATCTGTGGTTGGTTTTGTGTTGATTCGTTACTTAAGTATAAAAGGCTGTGTCTAACCAAGGGCTTCTCAACTCCGTTGATGACAGGAGTTGACGGTGCTTCAATGGATCAATTTTCACAACAATCTAATGAAAAAAGGCATCCAAAAGTTGCTTTGCAGTATAAACAAAAGAAACTAGGCGTTAAGTCATATACTACAATATACTAGTGTGTTAAACAACAGAAGTTTGTAGAGAATAATGCAATAAATAATAAAGAAGATACTGCCTTCCATGCAAACGCGTTGGTAGGCGCTAAAATAAGGAAAGTGTGAGTTCTCCAAAAAATAAACTTCGTCAACACTAAGAAATAAAAATTCCAGCACAATTTCTTATTATGTATACTAGAATAAGGACTTGCTGCAGACTTTTAAAACGTCATTAGGTCACAGAGGAGTCCGAACAGAAATGGTATCCATAGGGTAGTTCAAGTCGTTTTTAATTCCCTTCACGGAGCATTTTCAGACATTAGTTTCATTAGACATTATGTATTCATTAATAAGGAATCTTAATGAAAGGGAACAATTCAGAATGTTGTTTACATCTGTGCCATATTTTGTTTAATAACTTCTTTTGTTTCCTTCATCGCACAAGACTTGTCCTCCGCAAACCATTTTCGTTGGTTCGTGTGCTGGGAAAATCAACGAATAGCCTGGTCATGGGTTTGCATCCCATACCTGGTCTACGTTTCAACACAAGTAACAATATGTTCTAAATTTTCTCCTTTCTACAAAATTCCAGAAAATGATCGGGAGCTGTCCGGAAGGCAATATAATTTATTCTTTTTTTACGTGCTTTTTTCCCATTTGTATGGGGTAAGCACGATGCCTTCTTTTGAAGGACTTTGATTTGGCTTTGGGATAGACTTTTAGGCTAGGAGTATTAGCTTTAACCTGGACATCGCTGGTAACAAGCTGATTTTTGCAGCATAGGTGCAGAATTATGTGTAGAATCACATACTAAAAGTCCCCAGGAATCCCCCTTGTGCAACCTTAGAAATTCAAGATGGCGTCCAAAATGGCCGTCATTTTCCAATTTTAGCATAACTTAGCTTGTAGGCAACATACAAACAAAAATTTGGTGTCTATTGCTATATTTTTAAGTAGAAGGAATCTAAAACAATATATAACTACAAGATCAACAACTTATAATTAATATAAAGCAAGATGGCGGCCAAAATTGATGATTTTTTTTTCAATTTAAGCATATCTTTGCTTCATGACGAGGTACAAAAAAAAAAAAAATATATATATATTTTTTTTTTTGGTATCTAAACGTGTTTACTGCAGCAATCAAATAAAATTATATTTCTAGAAGATCAGAAAATTTCACACAACTAAAAGCAAGATGGTGTCCAAAGTGGCACCAAAGATACACAAGTTTTCATATCATATTATCCAGAATTTTAACAAAACTGACCAAACATTTTGGGGTTGAAGAAGACAATTAATTTGATTATAATGGGGTTCAAAGTTTGTCAATTTATATAATATGCATAATTCTGCTTATTATATAAGCTGACAAACTCTGGATCATTTCAATAATAATAAAGTTAACAATTATACAATATTTTAATATTCTAGTGATGTTTCATCAAGAGTTGGTGCCTTCTCTTCCTCTTCATCACTGATATTAAGAGGTGGAGCAGTGTTATTGCATGAATGGCCGTTGCACTTGCTGCACATTGCTGTGCAAAATAGGCCTAGCTTCTTGCAGCTGCATATCATGTTACTGCATCCCCTGGCTTACATCCACAAGAAACCATTGTAAGAAGGTTTTCAGGGGCAACTGGAATGTCCATTTCTAGTGGAACAAGTGTTCCATCTTGAAATCTCCATCCCCATTCTGTTGGATTTAGACTGTTGCCCATCCACTCCTGTACTGCAAGATATGTGCGATAGGAGTGTTGCTTTGCTGCAGCACTTGTTGGTGGTAAACTGGCCAAGTTGAACTCTGAACTTAAGGAACTTCGAGCAATAGCTCTCTTGTAAGATACATGACGGTACTCGTTGAGAGAACTATAATTACTGGCACCATAGAGTTGCAGAATAAAGTCTTCACCAGCTTGCTTCACTTCATCATGAGTGCATCCACTCTTCATAAATGTAATAGAGAGCCGTGTTCATTTTTCTTTTGTACCATCTTGAAAGCTTTTGACTTTCCCTGACGATAAATTGCTGACACCGTATCACAACCTGTCACTGCATGCAGAGGCATTAAATAATTTTTGGTTCCTCCTATGGCATGCTGAATTTCCCGTATGCTGAAAACAGTTATAGGATTGCTGCGACATAACATGTACATATCTGCAGAACTGCTTGCTTGAGCAACTAACATGACAAGCAAATCAGTATCTGTACCAACAACGGTAACTGAAGTCAGTTCAGTGTCTGCTACAGCTACAAAGGGCTGTTGTAACAATTAACCTGTCTGCATCAGCATCTGCTTGTTTTACTAGTACACCGGCTGCTAGCATCTTTTCACTAAGCATTTGAATGAGCCTTTTTTGTTGTTGCTGTTGGCCAGGAATGCAGTTTGACTGGTGGTTGTGGGCATAGTTTCTCAAAAATTATATCACTAGAAATGCACTTTTGGGCTCTCCGTGTCTGTTCAGCAACCTTTGTGGAGGTCACATTGCCATATCCATCAAAACCACTGTAGATTGAGCTCCATAATGTCTGAGGACATAAGAGATGTAAGTCTGGGAGACACTTGCATATGTAGATGGTTGTGGTCAAACAACTGACTGAAGCAGATGACCACCATCCAAGACAAAGAGTCCATTCTCTGGCAAATTAGCATTCTCACTAAATGATTTTAGGACATCACCCAGGGCCTTCTTAGCTGGCTTGCGCATTATACCATCTTTAAAGAGGGAAGGTGGTTGAGGAGCAAGTTCATAGGATAAGAAAGTTTCCATTTCTGAGCTGTTATTCAGGATGCATGTTATCCGATTAAATAATTGAGTTGGATTAACATCAACCTGCTGTCCCCTGATTTTAACTGTCCTATCCTTTGCACCAATTGAGTCACCTTGTCATTGCGGTTAGAATGATATTTGTAAACTTCTTCCCTGACATTTCAGATGCTGCCTTACAACCAACATCTACATCACTATCACAATTCACAGATGTATCAGCGACAATTCCTGTGGCCACAGACACTAAACGATCTGGATTGTATCCAGCAAAAGGTGGATGAGCTTGCAGCCATCCTATAAAGATATGGAGATCCTTGTTATCTCTTGTGATACTACTTTGAAGGTCTTTATGTTGTTCTGATGTACCAGTATGAATACCTGTGAACTGTTCCAGTGCACACATATAGGAGCACAGAGAGGAAGTGCATGCACCCACTTTGTCAAAGTACTGTCTGTAATGCCTCGGCCGTGAGTCATTCCTCCAGAGCATTTCAGTGATTTCATTAAGAACTGCTCAATTGTTTGATCAGAGAAGTTGCCGCCCCAAAAAGAATCACAACGACGTATAGTGAAGTAACCTTTCTCCGTAAAAGTCGGTATTCTTCATCTGGTATGGTTTCGTCTAGTCTTTCCATTTGTTGCAAGTACAACCGAGCAGATTTGGCATAATTAAGATGCCCTGCTGCATGGAAGTGGGGAATCATTTCCCTCACACAATCGAGATGCATTTTCCAGTTTCCTGTCCTTTCTGCTCTGATAAAATGCTGCAGAAGAGCCACTTGCCGAATATATTGCACCCAAAGTTTTCCTGTTCTGCTTTGGCTGGCTGCCTGGTCCAATAGTTGAGAAATGATCTTATGCAGATGCTGGATACATTCCTCTTCAGATACTGCAGGGCTTCCTTGTCATGGTCAAGAAGTGCTTTGTGAAGATATTGTATGCGATCCTTGTCAATACTATCCAAAGCCCTGGTGCACTCATCAAGACAACAAGTAGGGCAGCTGAAGTAAAGATGTGGGCACGGAGAGAACGAGAAAAGGCATGACCAGACAGCATGTGCATGACACATCCCTTAGCATATACTGTCTCCCAAAGTTCTGCTAGTCCACTGCCTGTCATGATATACCCAATGCTGCCTTGATAAGACATGAGGAGGTGAAATCCACCAAGCCTGACTATAATTTTGTTAAGGTTTTCTGAAGAAGCTACTATTTCTGCCGCCTTGATGTATAGTGGTTGATCAAAGGTGACTGGACAAATTACTAAGCCATGCTTTTCGCATTGCTCTTGTAAAAACATAGGCTGTGTAGATAGTGGTGGGATTAGAGGATCAGATTGATGAAAGGCAGAGTTTCTATTCTTGATGTCTTATACTCTTCACAATTACTGGCCACTTTCATGAAACCACTCCATGATGGAAAAGGGGGTAATTCAAGAACATAACCAACAACCCAGAGGAAATCTAGTGACGCTGCAGACTGGAAAAGATTGAGATTCTCTTCAGAAGCTTCCAGAGGCTCCACCACAATAGATGCTAAACCAGGAACAGCAGGTTTGCTAAATGTTCTAATAGGAATCTGTCCAAAGGCACCAACTATTTCTGCAGATGGCACTTTTACTTTATGTTTTATTGCTGAAGTGTCTTTGATCCCAGGAGGAGTTATACATGCTATACCACCCATACTATGAAAAGTATTATGTCCATTGACAGTAGCAACATTAAAATCTGCATTGTCAAAAACAAATTGTGTGAAACCATCCAAATGGTAGGATGGTTCACTTCCAGCTATTAAGGCATGTTCAAATCTCTGAACCTCTTTGTAGTCATCAGCAAAACTCACACTGTTCAAGATGTCTATGATCTCACGGGATGCATATTTACGGTGTATGTAGACAGCAATTCCCAGAAGTATGGGTGAAACAAAGGATCTGGGTCTACAGGCAGAAATTATTGCATGTGATATGGAGATGCATTTCCTATTTGAAACTGTCTGACTTTTGCCTTTACGATCAACTAATTTGTGGAGGAAGCGCTGCAAAGAATTGGGTATCATTGTTGCTCCATTGTCAGTTGCTTCCATGCTTGCATATTCATCACAGTCATAAATTGTCAACCTGATATCATTCAGAATGATTGAAGCAGCCATATCTATGATACGATCACTCTGGCTCTTAGTATCAATCACTTTATCAGTTATCCATTTCTCATGGAGGATTCTGTGTGCAGAGTCTCGAAAGCTCACAACCTTTGATTTTCCAGCAAGGCTGGTTATGACAATTTCTTCACCATAATGCTCCTTGAGTTTACGATTAAGTTGTTTATTAGAGTAGCCTTCATTTCCATCCAAGTATTTGTCCATCCATTCTGATAGTTCCTGAAGAGAATACTGGCACTCATCATTGTCATCAAGAAACTGACAGAGCTTAGAGAATGCTTCTTCCCTCTGATTCTCATTTTGATTTTCCTCATTCCCCTTAATTTTATAAAACAATTGAGCACACTGTCTATGGTATTTAGCTTCAGCTGCAACTAGGTCATAAACATGTTGAATACGTTGTGTCACATCACTACCCCACTTGTCTTGCCTTTCTTTTGCAAGTTTTAAGATTTTGGTCTGGAATTCCAAGGTTTCTACATTACTTACTGCCCTTTTTCTATGTTTGGCAAGTTTGGCATTCTGAGTAACAGGCTCTGTACAGAAAAAGCAATCACTTTTGATGTCAAATATAGGGTACTTGACCGAAGTTCAGGAGCATTGTCTTCTTCTTCTTGGTGACACTCAGATTTTCTCTTTGCTGAAGTGATTGAGCTTCTCTTTGTGTACTGTTTCCTACATTGGACATGAATTCTCAGTGGTGTTGCACTTTCAAAGGTTTTATGAAGGCCATCATTGCGCTCTAAGCTTGAAGTCACAAGAGTTTGGCGTCCTTTTCCCCAACTATTATAGTTTTAGGTGAGCTATCCTCACAACTCTCTTTGCATATACTACAAGACATATCTGTTGCCTGAAATTATAAGTAGATATTTACATTTATATTCTTTTAGCAGTATGTTTAAAAATAGACATGTATCATTATAGTTGTACAAAGCTGTAGTTCATTTGGGAGGGCAAATTTTCCCGAGTTTTAAACATCACCATGTACTTGGGTAACAAATACCAAGTAACTGTTAAATTATGTAAAGAAAGTAAAAATTTTAAGAAGTTTAGCAAAACTGTTCTTTATTTAGAGTATATCATGCATGCATCCTCTTATGTGAGACTATGCTCTAAAAGCTCATCTTCATATGCACGACTTAGCCTACGTCAGTGAATTTTTTTCATTTTTTACCTGCCTAGTCACAAAAAAATCGCTTAGGCCTAATCGGATAAAGAGATTATTTCATTATTTTTTAAGTCATTAAATGGTGTGTGGAGGTGACCCCATCAATTATCATCTTTTCATTCGAGTGTTATGAAGTACGAGTGTGACCCAGTGTTGCCATTTGCACGATAACTATCATACATTACGATAATTAAGGTTCTAGGATGATAGCATTTATGCCTATACGAAAGTGTTTTCCTCTATAATTGAGTAGCAAATAGCAGAAAAAAAAACCTGAAAACAGACGAATTATAAGAAAATATGAGCTCTAAAAACCAAATTTGAGCAAAAACTGACCATGTACGATAATTTTGTTGATAATTATTGTACAATATACAATATGTAATAATGAGAATCTGGCACCCCTGGTGGAAATCCAGAGGAGGCACGCTTCAGATCTAGAGAAAAGATTAAAATGAGGTGGCAAATGGCAACCCTGGATTTCAGTAACCTAGTGACAGCGTTTGAGTGAGAATGTATTACAGTGTTCTCCTGAAATGTTAAAATCTCCAAGGGTTTTGTTATTTTAATGATGAAAGAGAACACAAAACCACTTCATTAAGCACTACACTTTATACACGTCACTTTAGGTCACTATGAGAACAGTTAATAGCATGGTAAATTAATAATCAAACTTTCCTTCACCAACACACACCATTCCATGACTTTCATGGTTTCACATTCACAAGGTAACGTTGTCACTATTTTCCTGTTTTTAAACACACTAAGCCATATCGTATAACTATTAATGCCTTATCAAAAGTTCGCAGAATGAAACCGTTTTCTTTCTATTACCCTTAGAGTATTAGCCACAAAAATAAATATAATAAACAAGGAGAACTGAGAGCAGACCGTCAACTGTCTGCTTGGTGTGTTTCCTCTTCGCTAGCAGTATAGCCAGAACACAGAACATTGCAAACTTGCAATATGCTGAGCATAACATTATCTTATTATTATACTGTAATTATACATTCAGTTTTATATTATCACAATTTACAATTTCCTTACTGACTACTGTTCCTAATTACGTTATTCTTCATCCTTGGTTTCTACGCCTATGTGTATTTTCAAGCTCAGAATATTCAAAAAAAGGTGGTAATATTGGGCGCCATCTTGGATTATGCTACTTACAAGCTGTTGATCTTCTAAATACCTATTCTATTATAATTTTATACCTGAAAACATAGGGATAGCCACCAAGTTTATGTTTGTATCTCGTCTAGAAACAAAGTTATGAAAAAAAATTGAAAATAACAGCCATTTTGGACGCCAGCTTGAATTTCCAAGGTTGCACAGGGGATACCTGGGACTTTTAGTATGTCATTCTATGTATGTTCCTGCATCTATCCTGAAAAAATCAGCTTGTTACCAGCTATGTCCAGGTTTTGGGTCAAAATTGACTAATACTCTTGGACTATTTGTAGTCTCGATCGGCTGCCCTGCCTGTCATCGCTTAGACCCCGATAACGTATGTCTCTCTCGCAGATTTAATCATAATAATTATACACACACACACACACACACACACACACACACACACACACACACACACACACATTATACATATATATATATATATATATATATATATATATATATATATATATATATATATATATATATATATATATATATATATATATATATATATATATATATATATATATATATATATATATATATATATATATATATATATATATATATATATATATATATATCTATATATATATATATATATCTATATATATATATATATATATATATATATATATATATATATATATATATATATATATATATATATATATATATATATATATATATATATATATATATATATATATATATATATATATATATATATATATATATATATATATATATATATATATATATATATATATTTTACGTTTTTTTCCGTGGTTTTAGTTTGAAATATGCTCTGTGAGACAGGTAGCAACAATTTACGGTAATTTAGCCTTGTGATTCTGACTTTGTGGGTACGGGAAAACGTAAAAAGAGGAAAACAAAGGAGAATTTCATATGAGCTTAGGGCTCTTGTTACTGAGGAAATATTACGTAAAACACGTGGGCAAATTTAAAGGAGTGTATTTACATAAATGATATCAGTACGGGAAAGAGGAACTCAAGTAGATTACTATCCTGAAGGAGATTCCAGGGATTGAATGAAACTGGGATTCAGACACGGTCCGAGAAGCTTCCACGAAATAGGATCCCTCTGAAATGAGAGATATGCACATTATACGCCAGTAATGAAAATAGACAAAAGAATAATGAATTGAAGCTGCACTGAGGGTGCCAAAGGAGTAATAAAGAATTAATACTGCCGATGCAAGAGGCGCACGGACATTAGACAAGGGAGATTTCTGGCTTTCTCTTTAAGAAAATATTACGAGACAAAAGCGTGACTGAAATGGGGCTCTTCCAGGCACTTTACCTTAGCAGATTTTCCGAGGGCGTGTAGAAGGCGGTCCGTGGATGACTTGCGATTTCCGAGGACGAGTTTCTTCCCGTGGTGAGATGCAAGGGCTTCCGTAAAGGGGCAGGGCGATGGGGACTCCTCGAAACCCAAGCAATGGCGTGTGGGCTCGAGGAATACGGTCGAAGGGCGCGAGGAAAAGTATACTTTGGAAAGGGCCACGTGGTTAGGATGCAAGGGCATCGGTGGGGCCAGGTGTTGAGGACGTCTTCACAAGTTCACCATATCTTCCAGCCCGCGTGTGTGTGGAGACCTCGTGGGCTTTTGCCTTTATCCTCCTATGGGACAGGGGTGCGCCCAACACAGATGCTTTGACTCATTGCACCTGCTGCCCGCAGGGGAGGTTTTGGCCTGTAGGAGAAACACCCAAGCCAGATTACTTTTGCCTCGAAGGAAAGATCTTTATCAAAAATGGGAGCGCCTTTAATCTTTTAACCCTTGTTTTTAAGTCGATAGACAGATGGTCTATCGATCGGCCCGGCTGGCAGTAAATGAACAACCAACAACAACAAAGGAGGGGGTGGGGAGGCAATTTGCTAGCGAATTCTTGCTAATCATAATACCTCCCCATACAAGATGATGTACATACCTCCTTTGGGTGTGTACATCGATATTCAAGAATGAGCGGCAAATGCTTTACGTTACTGTACATTCTGCCTTGTAATGAACTTTACTACTAAGGGATTTATGAAGCTGTGACATTACTTTTAATAACACATTGGGACAATTTTCGTTAACAGAACGCAAAGTGATTTAAACACTTGCAAAAGAATAATTACTTTAGATTTGGTTACCCACTGGTAACTTTATAATGTGACTCGAACAATTGTGAATTAATTAAGATTATAGGACCACGTATATGAGGCTATGGCCAACAAATGAAAAGAAAGGTTATTGTTCAAGAATTAAAATACACGGTTACTTAATTTTAGATAAAATGGATGCGGTTAGTACAATCTGCCTTGAAGAGGCTGTGTAAATGAAAACAGCGTTTATTTTTGTAAATGACATCCCCTTTACGCGATACTGTAATGACTATACATATTCGCATTGATAATTTATCTTCGTTTTTAACGTACTTTATTTAGCCGGCCCCCACGGATTTTGACAGCCGTATGCGGGCGAGAGTATTAGCGAGGTTTTAATTCGCTAACCTTAAACTACGCTAATTTTATGCGTCCACTGCCTACTCAATGTTATGACGGGGCGAGCAGACAAAAGATGTGGGGTAGGACCAACAGAGATCGTGGAAGGAAATGGAAGGGGGAAAAGGGATAATAATAACAAAAGGAAAATTACCAAGACATTACGAATGAAACTTGACCGCATATGAAAGCGGGACACGTCCCTCAGAGCTTAAAAGGGCATTTAAATCACAAGGGCAAGAGTTTATGACTCGCGATTCATTAAAATTAAAGATAAATAAATGACTAAAAGAAAGTAAATAATATTGGCAGAAGAGCTAAGGGAAAAAGAGTGAGGATTTTATTGTGTTAGGCAGGAATTTATCGTCCTTTGCCTATAAATTACGGCCCGGACTATCACTTCAGTCCCAGGGCGAGGAAAGTGCACCGAAGGGCGCGACTCCTTCAGGAGGGCTGACACGCACGCCCGGTGCCAAGGTATGGGCGCAAGGGCGTGCCACTTCTCACTCTGTTATTCTTAATGATTTATACATTGTGTGGGGAATGGTATCCCGTATTTAATTGCCTCTTGTGGGGATAATTTAAGGGAAGATTAATAGAAGGTGATAAGAGATAGAAGTTCCTGAGGAAAGGATGAAGATACAGGAGGGTCTGACATCCCCTTCTGGATTAGGGGTGCCAAGACCTTCGAAAAATGAAATGGCGGCACAGGTGCCATGGGAGCTCTAGCGCTCTTTGTAAATTACCTGGAATGTCCCACGCCCGTGGTAATTTCGCCTCGAGTCTTTCTTAATGGGACAGTCGTCCTCGGCCGGGAAGCGGAAGGCCCCGCGACGGAGGGCGGCACGGAGTACCACCTGGGCCTGCTGATGCGACAGCTGACGCGGGAGTGTTCCGTCGCGGGTTCTACCATGATCCGTCGCGGCTCTTGTAGTTCATCGGCCAAGTGAGATATGGCAGAATCCTGACTTGCAATTGCGTCGGCGACGGACTGAGGCAGAGGAGGCGGTCGGGGTGGCGTGAGCGGCTCGCAGGTAACGATGACCAGCTCAGGCACGGGTTGCGAGGCCGCACCTGCAGGTGAGCTTCCGCGGTGGTCGGGAGGAACCGTCTCTCTGACCGACGCTGGTAGCGGTGCCAGGCCGGGGAAGAGAGGGGTCCTGAGTTGGATCCCGTGAATGGAGATCGGCGTAGCGCTCTGGCGCTGGCACTAGGGCAGAGTCAGGCGCTATCAGAGGTTTCTTGGGCTCGTCGGTCAGGACGGACGAAGCTTGGCCCTGCTCGGGGGCATGCAAGTGGCACCGGCAGGAATTTGGCATCTCCTGAGGGGAGATTTGATTTGGCCCTGGCACTGGCACTGAGGCAGGGCCGGGCACTGGAAGTGGATCGGGAACCGATCGAGGGGGCCACTGTACATTGTACTCAGGTGGCACTGGTGGGGACTGCACGTCCTTCTGGTACCCAGGGGCGCCAGTCTTGGCTGAGGGAGAAGCGGGGAGGATTACTCGCGCCAGCGGAATGATCGGGGAATGGGGACCCCTAGATTGTCGTGATTTCGGTGGGGACTGAAAGTCCTGTCCCAGGATGACGTCATAGCCTCCGGGAGATGGCTTGCTACTGCAAGATTGCAAATTTTGGATTGGTGAGGTCTTGTGACTCTCAATTGGACCGTAGGGAGTATCATTTTAAATTGATTTATTCCCTCGATCGTGACGAGTTTTCGTCTATTGACGATAGCTCCGTGGGAACTCTGTCCCTTCGGATGAGGAGATTTGTGCGCCGAGTCCTCGAAAGCAGTGACTCGGCGCGCGGGCTCGCTACCTCGTGGAGGGGCCACGTATACAGGCCCTTCGGCGGGAGGGCCTAATGATTTGGGATCTGTGACGGCCAAGGCGACGGTGGGAGTAGTTGATTTATTATTGCGTGGGCATTTCGCCCATGCGGGAGAATGGCCATAGACCTTGCACGCCGTGCAAAAGGTCTGGCTAAAGTCTTTCCGCGCTGCCCCTGTGGAGGGCGTAGGCGAGTTATTTGTCGGTTTTCCGGGAGAGAGAGGAGCCGGTTTCTTGTTCCGGCACTGTTCGGAGGAATGCCCCGTTTTCTTGCAATAATGGCAAGTTAGGGGCTTGCCCGAGTTCCCATTTTTGTGGGAATTTGAACCTCCGAGGAGGGACGGGGGATTTATCTTCCGCCCCATGGATCCTTCTTGAGGGTGGTGAGTTTCCCACATATCTGCTATTCGGCAACACTTGGTGAGTGTTGCTGGGGCTTTTTCCACTATATGGGTGGCGAGGGCAGGAGGGGCGTAGCGCAGGAAATGCTCAATTTAAACCGCTCGAGTACCTCGGCGGTGTTAGTGGCTCCTTCGGAATCGAGCCATTTTGTCAACGCCCGCTCCGAATGGTACGCCCAATCGGACCAAGTCTGGCCTGCTTCTCTGGGCTGCTCTCTCCAACGTCTCCTCCACCGCTCGGGGGTAATCTCGTACGCCTTCGTAACTGCTTGGCGTACGGCTTCCCAGTTTCCCCGATCGTCTGCGGGAAGGGCGTGGTAGGCAACGAGGGCCTTTCCGCCCAGGAATTTAGTGAGAACAAGGGAGAGTTCCGCGGGGGAGAGATCGCAGCACTCCAGGACTCGTTCGGCCCTTTCAAGCCATACTTCGGGTTCGGACTCGGTCCATTTTGGCATGAACGAGTGAGCTTGGCTGAGGGCACTCATCCCCGCGGCAGGGGGCGGGGGGGTGGCGTGCTGTCGTTCTAGCACCTGGAGCTCATGGGCGCGTTCTCTCTCTCTCCCATTCTCCTCACTTTTCTCTTCTTTCTCCCTCTCTGTTCTTGGGCGTTCTTTTCCTCCCGTTGTTCTTGAGCGATCTCGTTGCACGTTCTTTATCCTCTCTCTCTCTGCACGTTCTTTATCCTCTCTCTCCTGCTCTTGGGCAGTCCCATGTCCTTCCCGTTCTCTCTCTCTCCGTTTTGTTGGCATCGTTCACTCGTTCTTGAACCCATGCTCTCAGATCTGGCCTGATAGTCCCATGTCCTTCCCAGCGGACATGTAGAATTTGAAACACTCGTTTGGTTTGGGCTCTGGTATTAGCCATCTTGAAATAATGGGTATATGATATGTCTGAGAAGACTTTTTGTTAAAATTGGATGTGTCTTGAAAGACGTGGTTGTTCTTGGCGAACGAAGTCTAATATGCATCTCGGAAGACGTAGTTGGATTTTGTCACGCTCGGACTTGGCCGGCTGTAGCATGAAGTTAAGGAGTTGTTCTAACGAACTAGAATGATCAGTCCCGTAAGGGCTTAGATGTGTGTGAACTACACTATATAATGTCTCAAAGGACTTAATTTTGGGTTCCCGAGGAATGAGAAATTCTCGCCACGTGCGACGTAGAATTTTTTGTATGAGTCTCTGAGGACTGGGGTTTGGAGAAATTCTGCGACACGTGAGGACGAATTTGGAGGTAGAATTTTAGGAGTCTCTGAGGACTGGAATTTGGAGAAATTCTCGCCACGTGCGGAATTTGGAGAATTTTAAGAGTCTCTGAGGACTGGAATTTGTAGAAATTCTCGCCACGTAGTCTCGACGTAGAATTTTTAGGAGTCTCTGAGGACTGGAATTTGGAGAAATTCTCGCCACGTGCGACGTCCCTGAGGAGAATTTTAGGAGTCTCTGAGGACTGGAATTTGGAGAAATTCTCGCCACGTGCGACCTAGAATTTTAGGAGTCTCTGAGGACTGGGATTTGGAGAAATTCTCGCCACGTGCGACGTAGAATTTTAGGAGTCACTTAGGACTTGGAATTTTGGAATTTGGAGGAATTCTCGTCACGTGCGACGTAGAATTTTAGGAGTCACTTAGGACTTGGAATTACGATTCGTCCCTTAGGACTTAGAAATTACTAACGGGAAACCCAAAGAAAAATGTTTGCTGGGAAATGAATGGGGAAAAAAAAATGCTACACACGCGGGCATGGGCGGGGGTGGGGATTTGCAGGTTGTTTGGCCAACACCGAGGTATTTTTAGATTCTGGGTGAATGAACCCGTATATTTATATACCGTCTGGGATTCGGAGAATTTCCCAGTCGTCTGAGAGGATAACAGTACAACGGCCTAGTAATTTTCCCTATAAGCGGAGTTTAAATTTCGCTTTCCTAACACCTAACTCGAATTCTAACTACACTGAGAGAATTTTCAGCAATGCAAGCTGACTTCGTCGTGTCCCACGTGGGAATTTTATTCGCGCCTAAATAACAGTTCGCTAATTCGAAATGCGAAGTAAAAGTTATCACAGAGGAATTTCTTTCGCACTATTCCTCGAAGCAAGGATATGGCAAAGATTTTAACACAGGAATTTTCGCACTATTCCTCGAGGCAAAAGATATGGCAAAGATTTTAACACAGAGGAATTTCGCACTATTCCTCGAAGCAAAGGATGGTTAGCACTGGTTATTTCCTAACTACCTATCCTGAAAGGCATGCATTAACGAATCTAATACGGCGGTTCTTTTCTCTCAGTGATTACATGCGTCCCTATTTCTAATTCCTAGGAACAGTCACGATTGTAAAAAGGTTTTGCTAAGATTAATACATTACTTACGTGGAATTTTCTGGATCTGTGTGCTGGTTTTACACATAAGGTTCGTAATTGTCTCGTACCCAGCTTAGCTTTGCTAATAGCTGATCTGGCAAGTTGCAAATGCAATAAAGCAACACTAGGGGAACTGCAACTGCAAAACGAGATCTATGGCCAGGTCGCCATTTTACGTTTTTCCGTGGTTTTAGTTTGAAATATGCTCTGTGAGACAGGTAGCAACAATTTACGGTAATTTAGCCTTGTGATTCTGACTTTGTGGGTACGGGAAAACGTAAAAAAAGAGGAAAACAAAGGAGAATTTCATATGAGCTTAGGGCTCTTGTTACTGAGGGAAATATTACGTAAAACACGTGGGCAAATTTAAAGGAGTGTATTTACATAAATGATATCAGTACGGAAAGAGGAACTCAAGTAGATTACTATCCTGAAGGAGATTCCTACGGGATTGAATGAAACTGGGGATTCAGACACGGTCCGAGAAGCTTCCACGAAATAGGATCCTCTGAAATGAGAGATATGCACATTATACGCCAGTAATGAAAATAGACAAAAGAATAATGAATTCGAAGCTGCACTGAGGGTGCCAAAGGAGTAATAAAGAATTAATACTGCCGATGCAAGAGGCGCACGGACATTAGACAAGGGAGATTTCTGGCTTTCTCTTTAAGAAAATATTACGAGACAAAAGCGTGACTGAAATGGGGCTCTTCCAGGGCACTTTACCTTAGCAGATTTTCGAGGGCGTGTAGAAGGCGGTCCGTGGATGACTTGCGATTTCCGAGGACGAGTTTCTTCCACGTGGTGAGATGCAAGGGCTTCCGTAAAGGGGCAAGGCGATGGGGACTCCTCGAAACTCCAAGCAATGGCGTGTGGGCTCGAGGAATACGGTCGAAGGGCGAGGAAAAGTATACTTTGGAAAGGGCCACGTGGTTAGGATGCAAGGGCATCGGTGGGGCCAGGTGTTGAGGACGTCTTCACAAGTTCACTCCATATCTTCCAGCCCCGTGTGTGTGGAGACCTCGTGGGCTTTTGCCTTTTATCCCTCCTATGGGGACAGGGTGCGCCCAACACAGATGCTTTGACTCATTGCACCTGCTGCGCAGGGGAGGTTTTGGCCTGTAGGAGAAACACCAAGCCAGATTACTTTTGCCTCGAAGGAAAGATCTTTATCAAAAATGGGAGCGCCTTTAATCTTTTAACCCTTGTTTTTAAGTCGATAGACAGATGGTCTATCGATCGGCCGGCTGGCAGTAAATGAACAACCAACAACAACAAAGGAGGGGGAGGGGAGGCAATTTGCTAGCGAATTCTTGCTAATCATAATAATATATATATATATATATATATATATATATATATATATATATATATATATATATATATATATATATATATATATATATATATATATATATATATATATATATATATATATATATATATATATATATATATATATATATATATATATATATATATATATATATTATTTATATATATATATATATATATATATATATATATATATATATATATATATATATATATATATATATATATATATATATATATATATATATATATATATATATATGTGTGTGTGTGTGTGTGTGTGTGTGTGTTTGCATGTGTGTGTGTATAATTATTATGATTAAAAAATGCGAGAGAGACATACGTTATCGGGGTCTAAGCGATGACAGGCAGGGCAGCCGATCGAAACTACAAAGTCTATCCCAAAGCCAAATCAAAGTCCTTCAAAAGAAGGCATCGTGCTTACCCCATACAAATGGGAAAAAAGCACGTACAAAAAGAATAAATTATATTGACTTCCGGACAGCTCCCGATCATTTTCTGGAATTTTGTAGAAAGGAGAAAATTTAGAACATATTGTTACTTGTGTTGAAACGCCGAATCAGATAAATACTACGCTACAGACAAATGATAGACTAACGAGGTTTAATAATGTAAATAACGATGGTATTATTATGATTATTAAAATGGCAAACAAAAATGTACAACTGATTGATGCCAAATCTGAACTTACTGGGGTTGAAAAATATTTATGCTTAGTGTAACAGTGAAAGTTATAAATGTCAGTATCTCTGAATGCAAGTTCCCTATAGCTGAGAAAGTGGCTGTTGTTAAACAAACAACTTGATCATCAAAGTTGAAGCTCATACAGGCCTCTTCCGAATCTATCTTTTATGTCCATAATGTTAGAATATGTAATTCTTGAACAGATAATTAGTTATCTGGAGAGGGTAATTACTTTACTGGATAGTCAGTCGACTTATAGACACTGATACCATACAGAAACCGCTGTAAGTTCTGTTGCAAATGACTTATTAGAAACTATAAGCAAAGCAAATGAGGTATTTTGGTGCTGCTCGATCTCAGAGCTGTTTTTGATACAGGTATTCATGAACCTCTTTCAAATTATTGACGATCAGTTGGTATTATTACTAAAAATGATTTTGAGTATTTGAAAAGCTACCTGTTGGACGGAAGATACTGTGTACAAATAGGGAACTCACCTTATGAAACATTAAAAAGAAGAGCACCAGAAGGCAGTGTATTAGGTCCAATTTCATCTTGTATTATGAAACATGCTACAGTGACGTAGGGGTAAAATTAAAATTATTTACAGATGACACCTAATTTTGTTTTTACATAAACGATATTAACGATACAAATGAGATAATAAATGATGTCCTCACCAGTGTAAGGAATGCATGAAATTTAGGCAATTGAAATTAAATGAAAATAAAACTGAGTTTAAGTTGGAAGGAAGGAAAAATTAAATTAGAAACCTTGGTGGTTTTCTCTTAATACACAGAGAAGCATTTTCGGTCGCTGACAAAGTGCGTGACTTAGATGTCCTGCTAGAATTTTATGTTTCTTAGTGCTCAAATAAAAAAAAAATTTTAAGGGTTACTACGCATCATCTTTGAAATATTTCCTTTGTTAAAAAAATATATATGGGAGAGTGTTCTATAAGAACCTTTGTGTCGTAAACTGGGTGAACAACTGCAAAAAATACTCTGCCTACTATGCAACTAAATACAAAATAGAGCGCTAAGACTAATAAAGAGGGTTGCACCGCATGGCAGGACTGGCTAGAATAATGTGTAAAATATGTAAAATAATTCATCAAGCTGTCATGACTGGGTGTCCAAAATATTTGAATGACTTGCATGTCATATATCCAATGCATGGAGTCAGCACAAGAATAGGCACAGATGGACGCAAGTTATTTGATCCAAAATACAATTCGAAAGTAGTCTTTACAAACTATACATCTTCCTGGTATCAGGAAGACTGAAAATATCAAGTCCTTCAAAAAAAATTAAAGAATTTACTTTTTTTTTTTAGTGCGATGACAGTGTGGATTTGACTGTTAACAGGGAGCACGCAATCCAATAAATAAAAGAATCCGAGAATGCGTGTGCATTATTATGTGTGATGAGCTGAGTTTGCAGGTTTTGCAGAGCGCTTTCGTTGGAGAGGGATCCTAGGAAAAAAAAAACAGTAAACCGTAATATTTTTTTTTACTGCGCGACAATACGTATTAGACCGAAGAATATTCATTCTCTTGTTCGGTAAATTATTGATAATAGTTCTCTGTTATGATGATACGCAGAAGTTAATTTTATCAAGAACCGAGAGGTCATAAAACGAAGAATCAGTCAATTAGCGTGAAACATCAACAAATTCTTTTAAAGTTTCTCCTTAATTGAACAAAACAAATGACGTTTTAGTACACTCTTCCGCATAAACTGTCCAGTTGAATCTATGGTCCTTGATGGTGGCGCCAACAGCTACGGGGTTCTCGGCAAGCAACTAGCTTTAGCAAATCCTCTAGTTAGCCTTCGACTTAGGAATAGTGAAGTAACATAGTGTTATCCTGTGCGTTTTTTGGTCGATTCCTCGCTACCTGGGCAGCCGGATGTAATTTTGTACTGGTTGATCTTGCTATTGGAATTTGGTAGCGTGATAGATAGTCTACGATTATTTGTGGTGACTCTCCCAAGCTCTGCAAAGGTTAAGTTTATTTACGTTCGTTTTATAATTCTTCTGTTGACATTTAAGGTTTCCGTGACTTCAGTTCAGTTTTTTCCCATTATCGCACGGGTTCATGGGTATGGTTACTTGGCGTAATAGCTTGTTGCAACAGGCTTGGTTTTTAGTTTCACTAATAAGATTTTTAAATTTCGTTTTAAAGTTTTAGACTAGAATAACTAATATGTATTTCATGTTTTTCCTTAAAATTTTGCTGTGCAAAAGATAAATATCAAACTTATTTTAATTTGTGGACAGCACTGAATATTTGGTCTGAAATTTAGTTATTCTTTAAGCTTTAGTTATCATATATCATTACTTTTTCCTATTTTTCGCGTCTAGACTATAAAACTGGAGTAGGCCGTTTCATTTCCTTCTGCAGCACAATTAGCTTTCAGGTCCAAGATATCTGATGGTCCGTCAAGTTTAGTATTTGATTTAAAACGTACTTGGACATAAGTCTGTTAAAATCTTGACTTTCGTGTAAATCCTTTCCCCTAACTTTTTAATTTTTTAACTTTGCATCTACCTTGTATCTTGTAAAGATATGACTTGTTATAGTTCTGTTTTATTAAAGCAAATCCATATCCAGCCACTAAACTAATTTTAAATTACTTCCAGATTTGGATCATTTCATGAAGCAAACTGAGCTTGTGAAAAAACAAGAGGTCAAAATTCTCCAGCCAGAAAATTTATCCAACTACTCAAAAACGTACTACTCTCCCCATGTTTTGCTTAATAAAAGCTAGGTGAAGTGTGCAATCTGTACAAAAGTTTTCCCAAGAGAATTTTTGTGTATCTGTTGAACAACTTGCCAAACCATTTTTTTTCCTCCACCTCCTGTGGGTTGGAGGCCCCACTCATGCCCTGTCCGGGGTGCATGAGAGGTTCAAACTAATAAATTTTTCTTTTCATGTGGTAAATGCATCAGTCTAGCTACTTATAGTATTAACGTACCTTGACTTTAGATTTTTGTTTTAGAGATTAAAATTAACGTAACGTTTATATTTATCGCTTCAGAATTATTCTAGAATTTTGCAGTTATCAGTGGACGTTTTAACTTATTTTTTAATTCGCTTTTTATAATAGTACAATAGTTAATTAAGTCTTCTAAATGACATGATTTTAATTAATATATTTATTCTTTAAGATCCCAGTTTCCAAACTCAGCAATAATTTAAGTTTTAATTTTGCATCTATACTTATAAGGTGGTTTAACTTTTGGCGTTTTCAGCGAAAAAAAAGTTCTAGTAATGTATTGTTTTAAAAACGAAAAGTCTTTCCTTAAATTTAGATACTAATTTTAATTTTTAACATTTGAAATTTTAATGTTAAAGCTGCTGTTAACAGTTTAAATCTTTTAACTTGAACGAAACTTCATCCTAATCATACAATGAACAGGTCTGCATTTTCACTTGAGTACAATAGGGAGATACGTTACTTTATACAATCGCGAATGATGCCAGAACGTGCTTGGCAAATGGAATTTTTGTAATTTTGTTGGGCGGCTCTAAACGTCGTTCAATCGTTCAGTTGTTAGGCCTTTTGGTGCCTCCCGTTCCTTTTTTTTGTTAACACGATTTTTTAATTTTTTTGCTTTGCTCACAGGTTTTTTTGGTGGTTAGTCTGTGCAGAAACAAATTGGGCCTATTGTGAAGGTTTCAATTCATTTTGGAACCTTATATTTTACTGACCAAAGAAGAATAGATGTAATTAATTTTTTATTTGTAATAAGTACAAAGTTTCTGCGGCAGTTTTTTGCTTTACAGGCTGTGGATTAGAATAGTTGAGACCCAGTTATTCAAGAACTCTGGTGTTCGTTTCTTTTACAACACAATATATTTTAATGAGGTGAGAAAGGAGCCTGGTGTTACTGATAATACTGCACTTTATGGCAAAAGTTCTTGCTTTATTGCCTTTACTTTTCTTGCTTTGATTAAAAGGTGTAATTAGATAAATGGTTTTTCAATAAAGATCACGTGTGAATATGAACGTCCTTACCTTTACTGATAGAAATTGTAGGCTTAGGTTTTCTTGACATAAATTCCGAAATGAATTATGTAAAGAACTAAGTTTACCTTGACCGGGTGGAGTCTTAAAATTCTCAGGGTTTTACAATACTGGTATAACGTGGCTTAATATAACCTAGAATACCGTAAGTAAAGCCTAATGTTCCATAAATTGGTAATATTTAGGGCAAGTTATGGTGTTTTACTCTTTAATACCTGAAATTACTGTTTTATGAGTGTTTTGTCTGGTAAAACTTATGGTAAATTACCTAAGCAAATGACAAGAATCTTCGAGAATCACAAATTGCGATGGATTAAAAATTGAGTGAAATCCTGAAAGCCCATGAAGGGTAACAAATCAAAAGTAACTGAAGGCAGTTGACAAGGCACTCGTGAAGCCATAATATGAAGCAACCTAATCTCAACTTAGCTTAGCTATCTGTGGGGGCCTATCTATCTGGAGGACTTCATCCACACCCTAAATCTCTGGCAATGCATTTCCATACCGTGAAGAATTCTTTAGACGAAGGTTATCGGTTATAGATTTACCTGTGAAGGTAGTTTCATACTGAGCAATATCTCAGTCGGTTGTTAGTTTTAATGATTGCGGTGAAGGTAGTTTTATACTGAGCAATATCTCGGTCGGTTGGTTGTCTTACTGGCTGCGGCTGCAATATCTCAGTCGGTTGTTAAACTGGCTGCGGCTATGTCCAGCTAAAAGTAACTGACGACGTGTTCTTTCATATTTTAAAGCAATAAACTTGAAATGAGTGGAATCCAGGGGTTGAGTAGTTTTCACTATTCAAACGGAGTGCCACACTTTATGACAGAAGGGCTTCACCTTTCCTAGAGCATTATAACTGAGAAATGTTGGTTTACATTCCCTGCTTATTTTCTATAAGCCTATATGACCATCTGACACCAGTAAACCAGACCTACGGTTTGATATAGTAGTACGTGAGACTGATAGAATGAAACTTGAGCACTGAAGACAATTCATTTAAAGGTTTAAGAGCTTTTTTCACTCTAAAACTTTGAAGTATGAAGTAAAAACTTTAAATTGGCCTTCAAAATAGCTAAGAGAAATATTACAGAATTATCATAGATTACGAAAATATGCGGAATTAAGTTTTTTCATAAGTACAAATTGTTGAAGAACCGATAACGCTGTTATGACTGATGGTATGTACCTCATTCCAATTAAGTTGAGTTCATGTCAATAGTGAATATATCTTGTATCGCTAATTTTTTTCCAGTAGATACTTTTATACATTACTTCATCCTTAATTACATTCCTTAATCCTTAATTAAAATATTTTGATTGTCAGAATTGTTGGTTTTTTAATAATTTTTTTCTCAAACGAAAAAGGATTACATCTACGCCTGTAGATATTTTCGGTTATAAAGGGTAATAGCGATATCTGAATGTAACAAACGTTCATTATCTTAAACAAACGGAGTGGCCAGTGCACGGCTGAATCACATCCATGTTGATGTCATACCACTGGAATTTTTAGGGTCTTAGTTTTTACCACTATTGTTAAGTAGCAGCAAAAATTATTCCCAAACCTTCTAAACTCTGACCCGGCTCTGAGGCAGTTCTCACGTTATTCCACAATGACGCCAAACAGCCACAAGGAATATAAGTGCATGCTTGCTTTTGATCTGTTTTAATATAGTAACTGCCAGTTATGTTTAATTTTACGCAACTATACTGTTACTAAATAGGGTAAGCTTACAGCCTTCACTAACTTAACGCAGATGTCTTTGATACAATAAGAATATAAGAGCAGTAACAAGAATAGAAGAACGTCTAGCTAAGCCTGAACAGTCCTCGTAAAAAGGACGTTGAATGGGCAGTTTTCCCATTCCTTAATTTGTAATTCTGTAGAAATGCACTAATATCTTATATAATATGGTTGTATATTGGGTTAAGAAGGAAATGTTGATTCTAAATAAAGTTTCTGATAATCAGAGTGCACATGATGTATGACAACGTATTATTAGCTTATTACCTAAATATCATAGCCTTTATGCTTTATAGCTTTTACACTAGTAACAATAGCAAAGGTTCATTATCAAACTAAAACACAAATGTTCAAAAGTTTAAGAGACCAACAGTGATAGAATCGTTCGTGCTGTTACCGTAACACCGTCAGATACCCGATTGTAAGGGGATTAGCCAGTCCACACTGCACACTGAAAATATCTAAAAATATTACACTCAATTCCTTGTGTCAAGTCACTTAAATCAAGCTTTGTTCCAAACATTTTGTTAGGAAATGAACTGAGGTGACTGGAATAAAAAATGAAATTATGAATTATAATTTTGATGAAATGTCATGTATATTCAGCGGTCCATTTTGGAAATATAATATTTTTAATGAAAACTCCACTTCACGGGATCTGATAAAATAGTAAAGAAACGAGCAGGTTATTTAGATCATTTCGTAGTATTCAATTTCAGTTCCCTCATTTTTTTTTTTAATCTAGTTCAATCATTATTCCTTATAAAGTTCATTGGGAGGGTGGGTACCGTTCTCAGCTAGACACTCTGCTGGCCCCCCACGTTCGAATCTCCAACCGGCTAATAAAGAATTTGAGGAATTTATTTCTGGTGATAGAAATTCATTTCTCGCTATAATGTGGTTGGTTCTGATTCCACGGTAAGCTGCTAGGTAACCAATTGGTTTTTGCCACGTAAAATAAGTCTCATCCTTCGGGCCAGCCCTAGGAGAGCTGTTAATCAGCTCAGTGGTCTGGTTAAACTACGGTATACTTAACTTATAAGGAGAATGATAGTAACAAAGATAATAAAAAAAAATGATAAAAATTAAAAATACAGATTGCAGACGATTAATTTTTAGCTGGGGACCTTAGGTGGTTACAAAAGTCATGTCCAGAAGGCTAAATACGAAAACTGAAAATTGCAAAACTCTACAATGATATTCACAGTTATAATAAAAAAAAGAAAAATACCAGTAATAACAAGAAACGTAGAAGTATAATAATAATAATAATAATAATAATAATAATAATAATAATAATAATAATAATAATAATAATAATAATAATAATAATGACAGATTCTGGAGTTGACACTTCATAATTGCAAAAATAGAGAATAAGTCATTTAAGGAACAGACGTCTCATTATCCCATTTTTCCCACAATGTAGATCTTCTTGCCTCACTTGTGTGACCGAATTGCTGCTGTTTCTCAGTCGGGTGGTCAGACTGGACATTGTTCGCCTCGCAATGATTTTCAAATTATCCAGGAGGTTTTCTATGAACATCTGCGTGGCGGAGTGATAGCGAGGAGTGTTTGTGAAGCGTCTAAGAATGTCATTGTGAACAACAATGATTATGTCTCATGGTCTCTCGGGTATAGTCTTTCCAAAGGGAACACCCATATATACTGCAGCAGTACGAGCGGAAGAGCAGCAGTTTCGTGCCTCGGTGACAGAAGACAAGCCTCCTTGCAATCATGTTGCCAGTTGCACATAGTTTACGACGCCTCTGTTCTATGTCTGTACCGCATCTTTTAGGTCGTCCGTGATAGTGTGGCCCAAATACGGAAATTCATGCACTAATTCCAGACGATGCTTAAGCCATCTCGGGAGCAGCGACATACACTGGTTCTTGGTTTCGTTCTATATATATGATATCAAATTCTTCTGCATATCGGCGGCAGGTGTCGATGAATCGCTGGAAACCTTGCACTGATGG
>NC_089761.1:8040538-8088038 GCF_040412425.1 Macrobrachium rosenbergii
CTTATCAAGAAAGTTTCTAATAATGATGAAAGTACGCACACTATCAACCCTTGAAGGAAAAAATAGTATGGTATGACTGTTTGGCAGAATCCCCTGCACCTCTCTGAAGCATTAGTAAATGAACTCTGAGCAATCGGTGTCAATATCCTAGGTGTTGTCACGCCAGTTTTTAGTAGTTATAATGAGTCAATCAATCAATCTATGCCCAACCTCGTCGCCCTAAGGAAAACCATATAAAATACTCAAGTGATTAGTAAAAAGAATCTGCTACGATATGTTAAATAAAATCAATAATAGCTGTAAGGTTTTATGGCCATCAGCTCTTTCAAATATAAACAAATGCTAATCAATAATCGAGCAATAGCGACACTTATCAACATCTGTTTTATCACATAGCACTAATTGCTATGATCACAATTGAAAAAAATTATTAATGATAAAGAATGCTGTAAGATTGACGTTTCCTTTGCCGGTGTCGATGATCGGAACCTTTTCGACGACAACTTCCGTGCTTCGAAAGACCAAGTTAGTAACCTCCGATGGTAGTAGGGTTTTAACAAAGTCACTGTACTCGGCATCAGCGCATGTCACATTTCCATCTGCTAATACCGGTGAGGGCAGCGCAATCCTTAGAAAATTTAAGTTAGGGTCATTTCTCATTTAAAAACTAGGAACATAATAACAGCATTGCTTGTGAATTAAGTTACCACAGCCATGGTATTCTACATTAACCATAATTATTATTAGACGGGTAAAAGATTGATCAGTTAACAGCTCATTTGTTTTAGCCGTAACCAGTGGCGGATCCAGGTTTTAGGAAAGGGGGCCGCTGTTTGTTACAATAAGCTAGGGGGTCTGGGTGCAGGGCGGAGCCCGATAGCAAAACTCTTTTTAACATTTCACAAACATTTTATGGCAAGTTTTGGTACTTTTATGGTGGTTAATATGAAAAACCTGTAACCAATCATTCTTTTTAGATGGAAACCAGTTACAGATCTCTACTGATTGACTGAAATTGAGACATATAATACATTCCAGTTTCAATAATCAGAGAATACCTACTGATCAAAACTGAAATACAGATCATTCATACCATTCTTTACCACAAATGTTAAATCATCTGCTATACTTGCATTAGTTGCATACTAGTAGTTAAGCAAATAAAGCAATGTACATAATTTGCCTGTAAAGTAAAAAGAAAAATACATATTTGGCACAGGTAAGTGGTAACCTATTTAATTTACATGTTTCACAAACGGTAAACTAGGTAAAGCATTTGTCATGCTAACATGCTAGGTGTTTGCATAGTAACAGTAAAGTTAAAGAACAAATTCCAGTCTATGTTTGCCCTCTCAAGGAAACTTATCAGTCACATCGTCTGCATTTATTTCAATATCCCTATGCACATGGATGATAGCTAAGTCAGAAAGTTTGTCATCAGTCATAGTTGTTCTGAGATAAGTTTTCAATCTTCTCAATGCCGAGAAAGATCGTTCTGCTGTTGCTGTTGTGATTGGCATTGTCACTCCATTTCGGAGCAGCGTGTGTATACTGTATTTGGGAACAACATTTCATCACAGTTCTGTAAAGCTGATTGCAGTGTTTTTGGCGGCTCATTTATATTTCCCCGCAATTCCTGCCAAATCTCATATTCACCGAATACCTTATTAGTGTCTGTGAATATAGCATAATTATTTGAAAGAGACTCTAGTTCAGATAATGCTGTAGATGATGAATTACTTACGAATATTCTCGTTTCATCGTTGAATTTTGTTTATTTTACACTTGAATTCTGAAAATCTGTTCTTTATACTACTATTGCTACAACAGCAACAGGAACAACAACTGACATTGATGTTTGATAATAATCCACTCTTAGGGGCGCCATTCATAGGTGAACGTGGGGGGGGGGGGCGTGGGGGCACTCCCCCCAAATCCGCCACTGGCAGCAACCTCGTGCAGCCCGTGGAACTGCCAAACAATACTGTAACAAGCTTTCGCGAAATGTGTCCTCCCACTTACCAAGGAACTCTGTCACTCTTCGTCGCTCTCCTTCCAAATTATCTTATTTTTTCTTTCTCTTTGTCTCGTTATTTCAGCTTTTTTATCTGCTTTTCTTGCTTTATCTTTCTTATGAATATAAATATATCTTTGAAAGGGCGAAAGTATCTAAATCTTATTGTGTGTTAATATTTCAAGAATATTACAAATAACAGTAAATTGTAAGTGAGCAAGAACTGGCATTCCTCAGTTGCCATCAGCCACATCACCCACCTTCACTATGAATGTAGGACCAAACATGCAATAAAACTGAATACAATAGGATTGAATTTAACATATAAACAATGCACCAGAGAAGCTTGTGGGTACTACCTTAGTAACGTAAGTGAACTGACGATTTGGTTCACTTTTTTTTTTTTACAGCAGATCACAGAACACCCCCGCAAACATTGTTGCAGTTCGCTAACTCTGTGTTCTGATTTCCTTCGCTCTTTCATCTTAACAGAAGAGGGTCCGTCACCGTCGAGGGGTTTTAGGTTTTTTAATACTTCAGTCAGGATGCATATTTCCAGAAATGCTTTGTATGTCGATCTTGTGAACAGATATTACGTCTGTTGATAAGTTATCATACTCGATAGGAAATAAGAGTTCATAAATCCTAACTTCCTAAGCACTTGTATTCTAATACTTATTTGGAATATTTTGTTAACTGTAGATTAACACTCAGTGTCTTTATCGTCACAGTATGAAATTTCACAATCACTTTCTTAACGATATCAGCATATGGAAATTTTTAAATGCCTAAAAGAGCTTCCCTCTCCCCAACTCCTTCCCATAAAGCACTTTACGGTGCCACATCTCTCGGGTGTTGCATTAATTACTTGTTTAGCTGTTTCGTGGCTTCATTATCACGTGATTCGTGTTCACTCTGTGATCGGTTGGAAGAACCGATTTTTGTGCTCGATATCACTTTTGCCCTTGTTCTGTGAAGGAAAGTTCCAGCTAGTAACATCATATTTATGGTACTTTAGTATGAACGGAACCTGTTGCTTTGCGGAAATCTCATTGAATTTTCGGTAAAGCCTAATAGTATTTTAATATTATTGATATAGAATGTTGTTCCCCTTAACCTGTAATCTTACTGAACACCGCATTAATATGAAGCGTGATAATTCAAGGTTGCCAGTCATAATTCTTTTTCAAATCAATCAGCATCTCAACACTTGTTTTATCATCCTTTGGTAGTCCCCAGCTGCATTCTTTGTCCTTTCAAAAAGCAGAACTCACTCTTACAAAATGAGAAATCTATCAGGCAATGGTCTGGCCATTAATGACTGACTTTTAGAATATTGCAGTTACGCGGAATCTGTCAACAGTATCTGTTTTGTCATGTATCTGTCAAAAGAAGTTTAATACCAGTCAAGTAACTAAACGAACAAAAGTTCACTTTAATGTATATATCACGTAAATCATAAATTTTCCAGAGATTATTGTTTAATAGGGTCAATTATAATTGAATTATCAACAAAACGTGACATTGCCAGCATTTTCAAAGGACATTTAATCTCTAGTAGCTAACATAGGATCAGATATTTGTCAATAGATGGTCTATCAAGTGTGACTTTTATCGTAAAATTATATTAATATTACTTTTATTTATATATAAATTATATTAGCCATAGTTCTCTCAGAATAAATTTAAAATTTCGATTCATTAAGATTAAGTCTTAAGCGATTTTATTCCACATCCGCGATTAAACCTTTGCGCGCAATAGGAATTAAACCCTCGTGCATAATATAGACAATAATACCCTTTTTGGCCAGGCGTATTAAAGCTATAAAATCTTGAATAACGCAGGCAGCCGAATTATCCAGCAGGAATATCAGTTAAAAGGAAATCACGGGAAAATGCGGCAACAATACCGGAAAATATGACACAACGGCAATAAAATATCAATATGGATACACATTTTACTGAATCAAATACCTGTATTGTTGAAATAAAAATTTTGAAAATCCTATTTGCATAACAAACACTCAAGTGAGTCCCTTGATATTTCCCAGATACAGCTGCGTTTTTCTCTTTTAAATTTTTGGTTAAAAGGGATCACTTCACCGACCAACACATTATTTGGCTGTACCTGGAAAACCTTTTGCTTCTTAATGAACGGAATCGATTCTGAAACTGTTCAGTAAGATGTTTTGTCGTTTTACTCATGATGTTCTCATAACATATAACCGCATATTCTTCTGAATTTGACCTCTAACGGTTTCGAGTGTTAGTATCTATAATGAGTTTCTATAATTATTTGGTTGACTATTATTAGAATTATATCTTCAGTCACAACAAAACTAGAAAAAAATTACTTTTAAAAATGTAGACGAATTACCTACCACAAACAGTAGTAATCTTTTTCTGTATTAAAAGTGAAATTCATTAATCATGTTTAATCATGGTATACTAAAAGCAAATATACATTAACAAAATAATTCTAAGTCACTCATACTGTCTTACTGAAGGTATATATATCCTCTTTAGCGTGTGTACATTTTACTGGAAAGGGCAAGCCCAGAGAATATTGAAATGGAGTTTGAAAGTATTTCACGTTTATCTTCATTCTGTTCACCTGACAGTCACCATACATTTATCAGTAATAGTTTCTGGGTTGCTTAAATACGTTCTTCTGTATTATAACGATCAAGGATAGATGTGTTCTTCATTTCCTCTTGAGTGTCTGTAATTCCTATCTACTTTCAGCTCCTGGGACAATTTCTTGAATTCTCATCATTTTTATCTTTAATATATTTAGAGATAACTTCGTAGAAGCTACCTTCTTTAGCATTATGGTTATTTCCACTAGCATTAACGTTATCTGTCTTATTTGGATTTTTAAGCGTTATCCGCTCTCATTACTAAAGGTACCTTTTTATTATTAATTTTGACTGTATTAGCGCAATGTTAATTTCTTTTTCCTTTTTACCCTTGATATACAATATGTTTTACGTCCATTTCTTTTCAGCATCTTATAATAAAACTCTTTACATTCAGCATCATGTTTTTCTTATTATTCCATAATATCTCCATTATTATCTTCGTTGTGAAAAATTTACACTTTAAGATTTTTTTTGTATAAACTTATGATAATTCTTTTGGTAAAGTATTTAGCACCCGAAATAAATTTTAATGTTCTACTGCTCTGGTAACTCTAAAGTTGTTCCAGAAGCCAGTTATTATATATGCTTTTATGAAATTATCGTTTCCTCTCTAGTGTATGGCACGCTGTTGTTTTGAAACCTTTCCGTTTCTATATTTTAATGTGATAAAATAGTTGGGCATGCAAGATCATTCAAATTTCACAATACGCAAATCCTGTTGTAGTTTTTCCCTTTCCTGAAATGTGAAGTAAAATGGCTTAGAATCTTAGAAAGATCTGTAACGAATTGCAAAACTAAAAAATTATAGGATTCGGAGGCTGAAAGTCATTATAACCTTAGAGTTTACTTATCAAACAGTGATGCAAGACTCCAAATTCACAATTAATATTGCTTAAGCAACATTATGCAGTCTGCTCCTGAATATTTAACTTTTTTTGTTTCACAGGACACATGTACTTGGGGATTCTGCCTGAAGCCGTAAGGTTTTGTTTGGAGGGCTTCCTATATCATCACAAATAAGGGTATTAATGCTATATTGATCAGATCTGTTAGACAGTTTTCAAATATCTGACTCCTTTTCTCTAGTAACTGCAGTTATCATATAATACGGTTATTGTCTGAAGATACTCGGTTTTCCATATTCTGTAAGCTCATTCGCACTAGTGCAATTAATGATGTGCAAGTCGCTTTGCACCTTCTAATGAGGTGCCACGGGTATTGTTCAGCTTCCGATGTCTTTTATTTTCCTTTCTAAGAAAATGTGGAAAATTTATTCTTTTTGTTTCAGATCTAGAAAATTATCTCAAACATCATATTGTTGGCGCACTCAAACTTATGAGAGGCTGTATCACTTCTAAGAAGTTCCAATATAATTGACTTGTCTGTGGGTTTTATATGTTTTAGCATCATTTGTTAATTGGTTCAGCTTTTTTTGTGCACTATTTCCGTTTTTATTGAACTAATGTTTTCGGTTTTTCTAGCTTTCCTCTTACAAAAATCCTATTCTACTAAAGTTTGTTTAGTTTTGCTTCACCTGAATATGCGTACAATTTGAATAAATATTTGGACAAATTATTCTCCACTCTCTCTCTCTCTCTCTCTCTCTCTCTCTCTCTCTCTCTCTCTCTCTCTCTCTCTCTCTCTCTCTCTCGCTCTCTCTCTCTTTCCTAATAACAATAATTCATATAGTCGCTAAATGGACGATGCATCTAAAAGGGAAAACTGGCCAGAAATCCTAGCGCCGCGGGCTTAGTGGGAGATATAATGCGACTTAGCAAAGTTTTTCCCCAGTACCATTACCACAAAGAACACTAAGCCAGCATTTTCCTTTTATGCTTAACTAACGTCCGGCGAATCCAGTTTTCATTTCGGCTTGCTTTTAAAGACGCAGATGAACGGTATTTGTGCTACCTCACAAACTTTGCGAGTATACGTAATAAACATATCAGCTAATAATATCATGTCATTTTTTGATGCAATGGCACTATATGGGGAAATAAGAGGATTTTTTTTATAAGCATGTATTAAATATGTAAGAACGATAAAAATCCCTTAATAATTTTAAAAAGTTCTGAATATTCTTAATTCATATTCATTGCTGTACTCAAGAGAACGGTAACCAAATGTCCACTAGTGGCCCAGGCCCTAAGAAAACGACGTAGATGAGCTTAATCCTGCTAGATGATACGGATGGCTACAGGAGTAGGGAAATAAAGCCGCAGTAGTAGAAATTCAGTTTTGAAGCAGAGGGAACGTGTCACTGAACCATGCTACCCAACTACCATTACTTTCAAGGTCTCTTCTCTGCTATTCACCTTCATTTGGAAAATTTGCCCAGATTAAATATAATTTGTTGTTGTAAATAAAATGGGTTTCAGTTACTGCAGGTTCAAGGAGTTTTTTGAAATGACTAAGTCAAACCCATCGAATATGGTATTTTCGGTAGGGAAAGGTTTTCCAAGTATGATTTCTATTGTTTCGCTAAGGCGCACGCTTTTTAACAGCGCCTGGACATTAAAACTTCAAGTGAAATGTATAAACAGGTTGATGGTATGGCAATAGAATCACCACTGGGTCCTACATTCGCCATGTATTTCTTAAGGAACTATTCCGCTAACAATGTCCTGAATTAATTCCCCCAGTTCTTATAAAGAACATGTCGATGAGATATTTTTATTGTTTAAAGAAAAAAAATTCCTACGTCAACATGGTTTTAGAATACGTTATTACGTTTTAGAAGAATATCATATTTATTATGGAGTAAATGGGAAAAAGCACGTTAAAACGAAGAAGAAGAAGAAGAAGAAGAAGAAGAAGAAGAAGAAGAAGAAGAAGAAGAAGAAGAAGAAGAAGATGAAAAGCATTTACCTTTTCTAGACTGGAAATTTCTTACAGGTATTAAAAAAAAGCATATAGTGGTTTGTGTCTTAACTTTTTTTAGTAATTATTCTATGATATTTAAGACAAATTCAGTTAAGACACTTTTTTTCAGAGCCTACTCCACAATGAAATCTCATTTTTTAGAAAATTTTTTTTTTAAAACAACAGTTATCCTTTTCATCTCTCTGATAAAATTTCTAATAAGTTTTTAAACAATATTCATTAGCCCTACTTTATGTGCCCCCGGGTTTAAAAGAAATTAGTGTATATTTCTTTACCGCATGTAAAAAAAAAATGCATTTTGTGAACTCACCATAGCTCGGAGCATTTTGTACTTTTATGTTAATTTCAAGCTTTTATTCAGAAACTCTTCAACTATAAGCAGACTTTCCTGGGACAAGACACCTTTCAAGAACTGATGCGCTCTTTCGTTGTTTATAGATACACATGTCAAAGACACAAATCTGGAAATGATGCAGGGTCAACTAAGTGTTTACTGAAAGTCCACATCGACCCTTATAGGGGTGTCAGTCATTGCACTGTTTGCATTTCAAAATAGAAAAATTCAACCATAGGAAATTATTCACATTCCTGTAAAACTAATTTTCTGTACAGTAATTTCAAAATATTCATACCACCGATTACCTGTCGCTTCTTTTTTTATTCACTTTTCATCAAGATACTGTCGCCTTCCTTAAGCATTCAAGCTACTTCCATTGCCTGACTGCCCTTTATTCACACCTCTCTTTCTCTTACTCTTTCCTTTTTTTATCTCATCATTTTCGAGTACTCTTTTCAGGTCCCTTACAGTTTCCAGCTACACCACTTAATAGTAAGTTAGGCAACACTTTTTTTGTACTGCATATGTTTTATCGATATTATTTCACTAATTGTTTATACTATTCACTACTTTTGCCTAAGAGTAACTGTTACACTATGTAACTGAATATCTTATAATATATTAGCTATCTAAACACATTTCTAAGTTTGTAGAAACTGATTATATTGTAGCCTCGATGACGGGAAGGAACCCGTAACGTTGGTGCAGATAAAGAGAAGATATGATTCCCTGTCTTCTCGCTGGCTTGTTCATTAATAAACTTGCGTGTGTGTGTGTGTGTGTGTGTGTGTGTGTGTGTGCAATTAATCCACATGGAGGAAGTGGGAAAAGAAACTATGAAGTGAACAATATAGTCAGGAAATAACACAACCACATACGAAAACGAGCACATACACGCAGTAATTCATAAAAGAACACATTACATATACACACATATCCTTCCATGCCTAAAACGTTCATTACATATGTAACCGAAATAAAAAAAAAAACATACGGAAAACTCACGCACATATAACCAAAGTCCACACATAAGGAAACATACTCAACAAGGGAGAGATCGAGGGACTCCGCGTAGCAATTCATGATCGTAGCAATTCACCCAAAAACAAATAACAACGCCTAACACGAGACTGATGCTTAACACGAGAATGATGTCAATCTAACCAACTTGTCGCCCAAGGAACCGACTAGTGATGAACTATGTGTCTCAATTTCGGGACCGGAACTCAAGGATCTCACCGAGAAACCCGACACTGAGCAAGTTTGCACAATAGTTGGTGTAGTGGCCTAGTTTGAGAGTCTTGGGAGGTGGTTAAAGTCAGCATTGCAGAAATATGAACCAGGATTGGTGCCACGAACTCGCGGTAACTTCGCAGATTCATGTTCACTATAGCATGTTCCAAGGTCCTTTAAATATACTCTAAGAGGTCGGCTCATCAGTGAGCTAAAATATGTTCTCTTTGCGCATGACATCGCGCGTCGGACAGTCCTCTGCTGACAGCACTGACTCTGGCAGGTAATAATACTATGCAAGGATACCTTTTCAGGAAAGTACTTCCAAAGGGCTAACTATTTTTATTTTGTTTCACTTAAAGTACAGATTTTCCTTATTGCAGACCATAGAACAAAGAATGACATTTTCATAATAATCAAATGCCTCTTAACAAAGAGTCATAGGGTTCAGAGACGCCTCTCCAGGGAACACAGATTTCTACTGGAATGTAGTGATTTTCACTTAATTCTACACAGAGAGGTATTGATTAACGTAGAGAAAGTTGTCCTAGGTACTAAGTACTACACAAAGAGGTAAGGATCAACATAGAAAAAGTTGTTTTTGGTATAATGAACTTTCATTTTAATCGTAACAGATTCACAGAAAAAAGATAACAGTTTAAAGGAGATGAAACTAAGATATCCTAAAAATTATTTTTGTATTTGTATATAATCCAGGGATACCTACCTAGAAGAAAATTTACGAATGGATTAACGCAGAGAACTTTGTTTTTTATACACTGAACTCTCATTTTAATCCTAACAGAACAAAGAGGACATTTTAATGGAGATGGAATTAAGATCTCAAAGTTATTTTTGTATTTGCATATAATCCATGGACACTTGGCTAGTGACAAGAATTACTCAAGAGGGCTCCTACGGGAAAACAAAGTTGTCGTTTTCAGGGTCTTTCTCACTGTACTTCAAGTCTTTTCTTTCTTTTTCATTATGTCGATAATGTCGTTGAGGTGTCGCATCCTGTAAGAAAAAAAAAAACGCTGTTTTGTAAAATACAATGGCTTTGAACACGAACTTGACAGTAGTTGTACAGCATACTTTACACGCTGTCTTTGTAAGCCACTTACGTTGACATTGTCACTAATTTTTTTGTGCCAAAGCATATTCTGGCACGGGTTCAATTAGCATATCCCGGATACAGGAATCAGACACATTATTTCCAATTTCCACAAGAAAACAGTGATATAAACAATGATTTCTAATTAACTTTTATCAAATGGGGAGTATCAGCAAATATAAAAACTTCCCTATCAGCCCAAGGTTTTTTTTAAGTGTTTTCAGGGTTAAGGAGATCAATCCCGAATTCTCTCCAAACCCTCAAATTAGTAGGTCTAAGTTCATGGACAATTGCTGCA
Organism: Macrobrachium rosenbergii; assembly: GCF_040412425.1. Taxonomy (NCBI): domain Eukaryota; kingdom Metazoa; phylum Arthropoda; class Malacostraca; order Decapoda; family Palaemonidae; genus Macrobrachium; species Macrobrachium rosenbergii. Next base: position 8,051,060 of record NC_089761.1, read on the forward strand.
AGAGCAAAGCAAGCTTTTTAAACATTTTTAATATCAATCGGTTTTTTTATGCACACTGAAGTCAACATAGTAGTATATGGTTGTTTCCAACTTCCCATCAAACTACAACATAACAACTTGAACTTTATCATGAGGTTCAGGTAACACCCCTCCCTTTGACATAACTCCACTTACTAGTAATATTCATTTCATCGAATAAATTATTATAGAAAGTTTTTCTGTTTCAGTCATTGTTTCTGATCTTAACTTCATTAGTGATAGAACAGAATGCCAAATGCCCTGCTCACATTTCAGATATCGTGCTCCTTTGGGTGGCAAAAGAAACCTTCACTTAGTTCGCATTTATGATAGCTTTTGGTGCTCATATTTCTGAGAGTGCAAGCTGGCGATATGTCCTCATTGCTCCATTGATTAATACGTTTATAAGTTATAAGATTTTTTTTTTTGCTTTTCAATTTCCAGCAGTCGGTATTTCACGTTGCCAGCCGTCCTCTGCCTTAAAATGCTCTGAACAAATTAGAACACACTTCTGGTTCATGTCGTCTGTGTGTTTGTAAGCATAGATCCATTTCTTTATCGTTTTTTCTGCTTTTGGGAAACGAAAATATCAAATACCGAAATCAATGGTCTTTTTACTATCATTGTGGCATCCAAATCAAGCACAAACTGGAGGCATAGCTGCTAGAAGTTTATAAAAGTGACACAGATCAGATGGTGCTGTTAAATGTAAGGAAGTCAGTTCAGGCTTTGGTCTACAGCTGACGTCACAAAAGTTCCACCAACAGGTGCGTAGCACACTGATGAGCTGGCCTCTCAGAGTATATTTGAAGGACCTTGGCGTGTTCTTTCTTTATTTCTGTGTTGTTTACAAACTTGCACAATGTTGGGTGTCTTGGTGGGGTTGTTGAGTGTCGGTTCAGAACACGAGACACAGTTCATCACTAGTAGGTTTCATGGGTGACATGTTGGTCACATTAGTATCACTCTCGTTTAGGCGTTTGTATCGTGTTAGGCGTCGTAATTTGTTTTTGGGTGAAGCGCTACGATCATGAATTGTCACGCAGGGGCAATAGTATAGGGTTTCAAGGTCCTGCACTGCCACTCTGAGGGTGTACTTCTTAGAAATATTATAGAATCGGCACTTATTTTCGATACTCAAGACATAAATTTTAGGTTCAGATTTGAATAAATTAAAACCAGTTGCCCTCCACATTTCTAATCAGCAGCATCGACTCAAAGAGGATCTCGATATTGTTATAATTTTAAAGCTGGGGTCTTGCTAGATTAATGGGGTGTATTAGGAAGATATGCAACTCACCTTAATTACCACAAACATCTGGACTCTGGCCTTGAGGTCAGCTAAAATTATAAACAACAAAATACGCCTGAGGGCCTATTTCAAGAAGGGAGTGATTAGATAAACTCTGAGATTTAACTTAATTAGTTATATTTACAAAGGAAACACATCAGAAGAATGGTAGCATGATTCTGGTGTAATAAGTTGAGCAGCAAATGACTGGGAATTTTGCGGTAGGAAGCACAAAGGCATGCTTGCTTTCAAGGCCACTGAAAGCGAGGTAGTGGGGACCACTGCACACACAAGATGATACGCAGATCCACAGCAAATAACTCCTAATCTGTAATCGAAACACTTATGGTTATTCAACCGAAACTAGCATTGTAATGAAGGAATCGAGGAATTACATAGAAGATGCCTAGACTGAACCTGATTCCAGTGACTCGAATATCATACGATTATGTAGACTTCTCATCAATGCTTTGCAATTTAAACAACACAAAATATAAAAAGCAATGCAGGTCCCACTGTGGGTATATCACATTATGAAAAGAAAGAAATTTGTTAAAGGCGAATAGGGAACACGACTGACAAAATCCTTAAATCTTGGTGCTTTACCTTAATTCGGAGCTGAAGTTCTCTTCTCATGAGGGCCAGCGAGAGAGAGGGCAAGTGAATTAGTTCACAACAAAAGTTATTTGGTTACTGCCAGCCATGTGTTGGAAATAGGCAAGGGACACGTCATCCGCCCTCTGGGGCTGCCTGAGCAATTCTAAGAGCGAGAGTCTCTCTCCAAGACCCTTTATAACTTCCAGGAATTACTTTTTTCCTCTTCCGAGGTGGCGTGGGGATCGTTCTACCCACATTGAAATGCGGGCAGCATGGCTGCAATTTCAAGATGGCGGAACGCATGTATTCAGCCCATCAGATGACCTGCCTCGGCCGATGATTAGCTCTGATTGGGTCCGCACCTGGAATTTAAGGAATTCCGGCAGCACTTGGAAAAGAAAGAGATTAAAGTGGTTTCCCCCGAAAGCCAGTGGTGAGAGAGAGGACATTCTTGATAATACGTTAAAATCTCTCCCTTTGTGGATATGTTTACTTATGTGTTGAATGTGTTTACGTGTATGTAGGTTCCTGTGCGCGTGTTTTCCGTATGTTTTTTTGTTACTGTTCCATATGCACTGTATGTTTATGCATGTTTTACGCATGTAAGGATACGAGTGTATATGTGTAATGTGTTTTTTTAATAATAATAATAATAATAATAATAATAATAATAATAATAATAATAATAATAATAATAATAATAATAATAATAATATTCTTTATTTCAGCTCAGGGAATATACATGGAATATAAAAAGTAGAGGCATTACAATACACAATCTAGATCCACGAGACAAAATAATAATAATTATAATTGCCAATATCCACACAGTTGCTGAGTAGTGGTAAAAATAGTAATTATAATAATGGTAGTGACAGTACTAATATTGAGAATAATAGTTAAAATATTAAAAATTATAACAATTGAAAAACGATTGCATACAATTAATTTAAAGCTAGGGACCTTAACTGGTTACAGAAGTCAGGTCCAGAGGGCTAAATACGAAAGTTAAAAAAGCAAATCCCAATGATAATAATACTAATAACATTAACGATAATAATAACAAAAAAATCATCCTATAATAATAATAATAATAATAATAATAATAATAATAATAATAATAATAATAATAATAATAATAATAGGAAAAAGACCTTTGATACAGGTTTTGTTAAACAAAATGGCAGTTCCAACAGCATTTATTTTATATAGTAAACACTCAATTCGTTTTACCAATTGCTTTTCTTATGCTGGAATGGTTGCAAGCAATTGACCGCTATTCATATCCGGTGGTTTAGTGATGTGTAGGAGGTAGTTCTCGTGGGGTGTCGACTAGTTTCGCCCTTCTCGTTAGGGCATCATTCAGGACAGGATCACAGGATGCAATGGCTGTAATGCATGGATTTTTCATCTTTTATCCGTGTCTGTTGGTTTGTGGAGATAGTCGCTTCATTTTCATTGGCTATCCGGCAGTGGCGTCATCTGAAAGGCAGCTCCTGATTGGCTGTCTTCTCCTCGATCAATGCCCACTGCTGATCGTCGATGGTGAAATTTCTCGAGGAAGGCGGGTTAACAGATCGTTTCCAAGGTGAAGGGAGCGCCTCCTCCTTCCTCAGGTGTTGGAAGGGCGTCCTCGGGGTGAGGATTAAAGTCATCCTCGACGTCGGGGCGTCTTTGAGTCGTAGGTGGGTGCGAGGGGAGATCTTGCAGGTCGTCCTCGGGGAGAGATCTCACTAGGCGATCACCCTCGGTGCTCTGGAGGTCATCCTCAAGGGGCGTAGGTTGGGATGCGGGTCTTGCCTGGTTGTCCTCGGCTTTCCTGACGGCTGTAGGGAGAAGGAAGGTCTCCTGAGTCACATTAAGGCTCGGTTTTTCCTTCCTTTATGGAGCTCCTCTAGGATGTGAAGACAACGAAGATGGGGGCCGCTGTCAATAATTCTGAAATGTCAGACAATGTCGCTGGGGCAGATCCTCTGGTTGTGGGCAGTCTTACAGTGATTAAAGATGGTTTCCTCCTGGGCATGGCAGGAGATCCGTTTGGAGAGGAGCATGGAAGTCATGCCGATGTAAGTTCCGGGGCATCCTTGGAAAGGGCATGTGTATCGGTATATGACATTTGTCCTCTTCATGGGATCTTGGGGAGGGGCATGGTTGTTCTTCATCACTAGACTGCATGTCTTCTTGCTCCTGTAGAAGATAACCAGTTGGATCTTCTTGCCACTGTACAGTGGGGGCGACGTTGCCCCTAATGATAGTTCAAGTAAGGATCAAATGTACTAAGAAGGCACCCTTCGTCAACCACCATGGACATATGTACCTCCAGGTAGACGGTGTTGCAATGGGATCCCCCCCTCCCCCCTCGGAGTCCTGTTTTAGAACTTCTACATGGGCATGGTGGAAGAAAGGGTTTTTGCAGAGATCACGAAGCCATCCATGTACATCCTGTATATTGATGACACCTTTATACATGCTGGTTCCGCGAAGAGATTGATGAGCTATGTGCAGCCTTCCACCGACACAGCAGTCGCTGCTTTACCATTGAACACAGCGAGGACAGCCACCTACCATTCCTGGATGTCCTTGTTAAGCTGAAGGAGGACTTGTTCTCTACCACGGTGTATACCAAACCTACGAACCTTGGTATGTGCCTGAATGGTGACAGAAAGTGCCCCGAGAGATACAAGAACTCCACCATCACCGCCTGTGCCAGGAGGTCCCTTACCTACTGTTCCTTGTGGACCAACACTCACCATGAAATGGAACGGGCCTCCCAGATATTAGTTAATGATGGTCATCCCAACAGGAGCATCCAGGCCGCCTACAGAAGGATGATGGAGAAGTGGTACAACCAAGAGGAGAGACAAGATACACCTGAGTTGATCACTCTCTTCTACAAAGGGAATTACCACTCACAATATAAGGAGGACGAACGGGCCCTGAAAAATATCATTAGGTACAACGTCGCCCCCACCAACAGCAGCAAGAGGATCCGACTGGTTATCTTCTACAAGAACAAGATGTGCAGTTTAGTGATGAAGGACGACATTTCCCCTCCCCAAGATCCCATGAAGAAGATGAATGTCATATACCGATACACGTGCCCTTTCTGAGGATGCCCTGGAACTTACATCGGCATGACATCCATGCACCTCTCCAAACGGATCTCCTGCCATGCCCAGGAGGGAACCATCTTTAATCACTATAAGACTGCCCACAACCAGAGGATCCACCACAGCAACAATGTCGGAAATTTCAAAATTATTGACAGCGCCCCCGACCTTCGTCGTCTTTGCATCCTAGAGGTGCTCCATATAGGGAAGGGAAAACCGAGCCTTAATGTGACTCAGGAGACCTTCCTTCTCCCTACAGCCGTCAGAAAAGCCGAGGACAACCAGGCAAGACCCGCATCCCAACCTACGCCCCTTGAGGATGACCTCCAGAGCACCAAGGGTGATCGCCTAGTGAGATCTAACCCCGAGGACAACCTGCAAGATCTCCCCTCACACCCACCTACGACTCAAAGATGCCCCGACGTCGAGGACTACTTTAACCCTCGCCCTAAGGACGCCCTTCCAACACCTGAGGTAGGAGGAGGTGCTGCCCTTCACCTTGGGAATGATCGGTTAACCCGCCTTCCTCGAGAAATTGCACCATCGCCGATCAGCAGTAGGCATAGATCGAGGAGAAGACAGCCAATCAGGAGCTGCCTTTCCGATGACGTCACGGCCGGATAGCCAATGAAAATGAGGCGACTAACTCCACAAACCAACAGACACGGATAAAAGATGAAAAATCCACGCACTACAGCCACTGCATCCTGCGATCCTGTCTTGAATGATGCCCTAACGAGAAGGGCAAAACTAGTCGACACCCCACGAGAACTACCTCCTGCACATCACTAAACCAACGGATATGAATATCGGTCAATTGCTAGCAACCATTCCAGCACAAGAAAAGCAATTGATAAGACGAAATGAACGTTTACTATATAAAATTAATGCTGTTGGAACTGCCATTTTGTTTAATAATAATAATAATAACATATTCTGCAGATGAAACTTCAATAAATTGCAAAAATAAAGAATAAGTATACACAGCAACTCAAGCCACACCAGTGTGCAGGAAGACAATGCCTTTTATGGAAAAGACACCTCATTAGCCCATCTTTCCCACATTTTAGATCTTTCTCTTGCCCCACTGCTTAGGATGCATAGTGTAAGGGAATTGCTGCTGTTTCTCAGTCGGGTGATCAGAGTGGACATTGTTCGCATAACAATGATTTTTAGATTACCCAGGCAGTTTTCTATGAACATCTGCGTCGTCTAGTGGTGGCGAGGTGCGATGGTGAGGCTTCTCAGAATGTCATTGTGCACAACAGTGATACATCTCACGGCCTCTCGTCCAAATGGAACACCCATATATACTGTAGCAGTACGAGTGGAAGAGCAGCAGTTTCGTGTCTCGGTAACAGAAGGCAAACCTCCTTGCAATCATGTTACCAGCTGCACAGTTTGACATTCAGGGCACATGAGTATGTATTAAGCAGGTATGGAGATGCATGCCCCCTTGTCAGAGCCAGTTTAGGGAGACGAAGTTGAACGACACTACGTTTCTCCATTTCACGCAGAATTGCTGTCAGGAGAACCAGCAATACAAAATGCCAATTAAATATATAGATGTGCCTCTTCTGCACAGCTTCAGGAAGATCTTCGTGTAGTTTACTCTGTCAAATGCTTTCCTCACATCTGCAAAACATATATGAATATAGGGGAGGCTGATGATAGGTAATAGTTCAGCAATTCTTTCAGGATGCAGATGCAGATGTTGGTTGGGTGGTTTGCTTTAAATGCAAACTGGTTGTCTGTGCTCTGTAGAAAGTGAATAAGTCTCACTAGAAGAACGGCCTCAAGTATCTTTGACGCAATTGTAGTAATTGCAAACAGACGATAATTGCCAGGGTCAGCTGCATCCTTTAGCTTGTTTTTGATTAATGGTATTAAGTGAACTAAGAGTAGGGAGTCTGGAAGAAACTAGTGAATTATGCATGCATTGAATAAGGCAGCTAGCAAGATGCAGATTATTGGATGGCAGAATTTGAAAGCTTCTGCAGGAAGACCATTGCAGCCGGGCAAGTTATTATTGGGTAAGTTGTTTATGGTATCTCTGATGTTACCTAACGTAATACGACTGGCAAAATGAAAATTAATGTTATCAGCAAGGAGGTTTTCTACTTCTCTTCGGGGATCTTGATCATTTATATAATTCAGGATAGAGCTGAAGTGACTGCCCCACATTCTTGCAATAGCCTCGTCGGCGACGGCTTCCCCTACTCTCTGTGATAGCTTCTTAGTTTTTGAATTTAGGGATTGAATGTCATTCCAAAGATGAGGTTGATCACCCGATTTTAATTTTCTAGACATTGCATCTGCTCTAGTTGCTTTTCATTCAGTCTGCAGTGCTTAAGAGTAAGTTTGAACTGCGCTCTTGCCGGTCTCATTAGTAATGAACAGTGTCCTTCCCTCGAGTTACCATTTTGCCTCCACAGTAAAAACATTTCTCATGAGTTTGTATACAGATCTTTAACCAAAGCATTCCTGCCGGGTATGTTAAGAGCGTTGCCTTGACGAGATCTAAAGTATCCCTGCTGGAAACAAGCATATTGGCTATTATATTCAAATTAAATTCTTTAAGATCTCTCCTGTGGTGATCATTTCTACATTTTGGGTCAGTGCAAAGTAAGGTGTATGCCGGTTGAACTATTTACCGCAATCTATTTTATGTGGTCACCCTAAAGGATCTGATTTTCTGTTGGTTTTTGAAGTCCCAGTTCGTAGCAAGTAGGTGACCAGTTGGGGATTCATGGTAGGGAGGGATGGGGTATTGAATGACACTTATAAGGGGATGTTGCAGGTCACAAATGATTCATGAAGGTGCAAAGATGTGATGCCGTGGTCCAGCCAGGAGGTTGTAATTGTGTCTGTTCTGTTTCGTACATAGGTATAGAAAGAGTGGGGTTGGGGAGGTTAAGTATACCATAGTTTAACCAGACCACTGAGCTGATTAACAGCTCTCCTAGGGTTGGCCTGAAGGATTAGATTTATTTTACATGGCTAAGAACCAATTTGTTACCTAGCAACGGGACCTACTGCTTATTGTGGAATCTGAACCACGTTATAATGAGAAATGAATTTCTATCACCAGAAATAAATGTCTCTAATTCTTCATTGGCCGGTCGGAGAATCGAACGTGGGCCCAGCAGATTGCTAGCCGAGAACAATACCAACCTGCCCAATGAGGAACTGGAAGAGGTGGGAGGAGCATTACATTGCTAATTTGGCGAGCATGAATCTGACAGAAGCAAGTACATTCACTATAAAATTGTTTTGTGGGATGAGAATTAACATCCCCAGTTATACAAATATGATCAGCAGTAGAATTGTGAATAATGCTGTGCAACTCAACAAGGATCATGCAGTATTGATCAAAATTATTGTTATTTTCTCAGGGCATGTAAACAATAATTATTAGGATCTTAGAGTCCCTTACCATTAGTTGAAGACCCATCAATTTATCACTGGTATAGGTTATCACATTCACCATATTGTCTAAAGATTTGTGCTACAAGAAAGAAAGGCCCCATTTTGGGGAACCGGCTATGGTCTGTAACGTGCATTGATGAGGTCAAGAAGGCTCTGAAGTCTTCATGTACTGAGTTGCAGATGACAAGGTCATGTGGCCAAAGGAGCATTTCTTGCAATGCAGTGATGCCTTTGAAGTCTTTGCAGAGCATGTTTAGGTGAGGAATGTTTCGCTTGAGGCCAAAATATTCCATGACATCATATCTAATGTATCCATGGCTACTCATGAAATTGAGAAATGAGTGAGTTGATCATTTCGGTGGATGGGAGGTTGGCCAGCTGGGGTGGACAGTCACTTGTGGAGAGAGGAGGTTGGCTGGCACTTGCGGTAGAAGGTGAGCCTTTGACTATACCCCTGCATGGGCGTCAGTAAGTTCCCTTTTGGGGAGGTTGGTCCATTTTAGATTATATCTTGAGACTTTTATATTAGGACTGAAATTCTCGCCTTTAAGGACACTGAGGTGACGAAATAGACAGGTAATCATGTAAGTCACTTTATGTTTAATTTTGCATGGGAGATCATAGAAGATAAGAGGGTCGGAGCCCGTGAGAAGCTTGACTCTCTCTACAATGGCGTCTAGTTTCACCGATGAGCATAAATTGTGAATCACAGCATGACATCTCTTCTCAGGTTTCGGGTCGGGGGTCGGGTGAGGTGATTCACTCTTGTTGGGGTCTGGTCCAGTGGTCAAAGGAGAGGCTCTTTGTTTTTCTTCTACTGGCTTGTGTCTGTCAGCTACCAACCTTGACCTCTTGTCGCAACCCCAATTCTCTTGTGCTGCTGGGCTGCGAGGAAATGATAGATGTTCAATTATTAAAGGAGTGTGGTGGCTTGCTGTAAGACTGTTGAATGATTTCTGAACTCTTTTGATCGCATCCCATATCAGTGAAAGATTATTTGTTTCCTCAGTTTTATGACTGTCAAATAATTCCTGTAGTGCACTGATCGCATCCCAGATCCATGAAAGATTGCTATTTGTTTCTTCAATTTTTTTCTGAGAGAGACTTTGACTCTTGGTGGGCATTTCCTGCTATTTTGTACACTGCGGGAAGGCTTTGATCAGCAGATCCCCTTGGGGGCATAATGAAGGGGCCATCAGAGTAGATTTTCACTGAGTAGGTCCTTAGCCATTGTGCGATATGTAATATTTTCTTTGGAGAGGACAAGTTTTTCGCTGATCATTCCCAAATAATGGATTTTGGTATCAGGTTATTAGCATTCTGAATATACAACGTTAATTTCCTAGTCGGAGAAAGCTGCACAGACCGATTTTTTAAGACTTGATGACGGAATGGTTCAATTGGTACTGCAAAAAGTAAAGACAATTGTTCTCGAGCAAGGGATTTGTGTGTGAGGCACTGGTATCGTTAGGTGCCAGGGTCTCTGGTGTGACGGTTGGAGGTTGGTCGGATAACATTTTTGTAATCAAGGAAGGGCCAAGCACTAACCAAACCTTACACAACACTTTTTTACCCATATCCCAGGGCCAATAGGCCTTGAGTAGCTGTAACTTGAAGCATTTCGAAGACACAGATTGAAGGAAAATGCAGATTAATATATCTGCAATTACACAACATTATTCGGCTTACACGCTGGGTATTATGTAGAGACACTATTGATACATCGGGCTCTGTGAGAGGTATAGGCACTTAGGGTGAAAAACCCTTCATTTTTTATAACAAACGTGAGAGTGACCTCCAGCATGTCCGCTCTCTACACTGTCACCAACTTCAACTTTTGTGTATTTGCTGTTGTATTTGTTTGTGTACTTCCAGATTATATTATTCACTTAGATATTTTTATTTGTATATGTATTCTTTTATAATTGTGTTTTGATTACGATATTGCCTGTGTAACTTTCTTCTGAGGACACTGACTGTTTTTTAATAGTAAGTCCCTCGACATTTCTTATAGTTGAGCCACTTTCAACTAGCTTTATGAATTTTAATTGACGTTTGTTGAATTCTTTTACCTATCACAGTTTTTCTAGTTTGCTTAAGAAACCTCTTACTAATAAATCGACATTGCCAGGGCCAGAGGGAAGACAAAATCATCGAGCTAAACTAAACTTCATAGTTTCTTTTCCTTCCTGGGGATTTATTGCCCATAATTATTTCTTTAGGTCAATGGCGATCACAAATGTAGATATATATATATATATATATATATATATATATATATATATATATATATATATATATATATATATATATATATATATATATATATATATATATATATATATATATATATATATATATATTTACAAATTTATATTCCTCCCTCCTAATGAATTGCCCTATAAGTAATTTTAATGAAAATCCAGCATATCAGTTAACCAAGAATCAAGCCTATATGGCTGACAAAGACGGTGCCCAACTCATTTTTGAATCCAGGATGCATTCCATTCTCCTGGCCGGGAAATGTCCGGGTCTACCAAACAATAGAGTTCCCCCACCTTCAACCCCCCTACTACAAGAACACACCTGGATTTCCCCCCCTCTGTGGGGTAGTGTTTGTGAGTTCAGATCAGAGAGGTTATAGATATAGAAGGGCGCAAGCCACGCAAAAGGGACCTAGGATCTTTTAAGCTGTAACCCCTTAATCTTTAAGACTAATTTTCCCTTGACTTCTTGACTAGCGCCAGACTATTCTTTCAGGTATACCTGGATGGGCGAAGACGCACCAAGCCCGCATCATTTTGAAAAACAAGGGCAGAGACTTCCCGGCCGTGCTCCGAGGCAGACGTCCTTTTCCCCCTGTTCTCTGGGTGCTGGACAACGACAACTCAGATGGCTGCTGATGATATATTCCGAGCTCACTGTTCCTCCTTTCAGTCTATTTAATCCTTTCTTAGTGCATCTCCAAGACTTCCACATTTTCCTTTCTACTCAGGCGTTCGCTTTGTGTAAGCCACGCCATCCCCATTCATCCTTTAAAGCGCATTTGTTCAGTGTCCTCGTAACCTGCAATTCAGTCCTCCCGTGAAAGTGTTAAATTGGGCTAACTAAGATTTAGAAGGTAAGATCGTTCATTGTGCTTTGTTTAGTAACAAGGGAAGTTTCATTTGCACCACATGTTTGTACTAACTCCGGAATTCTCTTCCAGTAGACGACATAGCCTGCCCAGTTCGCAAATCTATGCCAAGATACCGTTTACTGACTGCCATCCAAATTTTTCAACCATTCCTGGTCGCAGCCTGATCGCAAGAATCCGTTGCCCACACATAAATCATCTTGATGAACTAACGTCCATTATCCTGGAATTTACCCCTTTCATTGTATTGCGGCCTGTGCAGTGATGCATTTTGGCATAACAGAGTTACTTGTTTTAACGGGGATTGTTGCATCTGTGGCCCCTCATATTTACACTGCGTGTCTTTAAATTACTGCATTTATGATCTATCATATGTGATTTATGTGTCTGTATATTGTTACATTTTTGGTCTCACATACTTGCACCATTCTCTGTAAATAAACCCCTTTTAAATGTAAAAGAATTCTAATTCCGAATCGGCGACCTTCATTATTTATGCAAATCAAGGAAGATTCTAAGGTAAGTTCCAGTAGTTTTCCTTTTGTTCATAATCAGGGACACCCCTTGGCACCGAAGGCAGTCTATAATAATAAATTGTTCCAATTTCCGTCCTCAAGGACCTCGTTTATGAATATATATATATATATATATATATATATATATATATATATATATATATATATATATATATATATATATATATATATATATATATATATATATATATATATAAAAGTTTTGTTTTATTAACTTTATTCCGTATTTTGACATTTCTCCGTTATTTTTAAGTACTATCGTGCACAAAAGTCCGTTCCCTTGGCCATCCAGAGTGAACACGAATCCAGTGACTATGAAACACCGAAGCGGTTGAACAAGTAACAAATGGAAGACCCAACAGATGTTGCACAGTATGGGCATATGGGAACAGGGAGGAGGAGTGGGTATTTTTCTTGAGCATAGAGTAAAGTCTCCATATTCTAATATCGTTAAGAAAGTGATCGTAAGGGTTTTGCTTAGGAAGTCAGTATTCATAAATTAGTACTCCCTACAGATGATCGTATCCTCTAAACCGTAAACACTGAAGCTGAAATGTTTTGTATCGATCTTGTGGACAGTCATGTCTGTTGATAAGATATAATAATCTATAGGAAATACTAATTAATGAATACTGACTTCCTAAGCACTCTTCTTCTCAGATTTATTTCGCATATTTTCTTAACTGCACATAATACACTCAAACTCAGTATCGTCAACAACAAAAACTTTACGTTCACTTTCTTAACGGCACTGAAATATAGGAACTTTACTCTATGCTCGAGAAAAATAGCTGCTTCCCACTCCTCCTTCATGTTCCCATATGTCCTCACGATGCGACATCTGTTGGGTCTTCCATTGGTTACTTGTTCAACTGCTTCGGTGTTTCATAGTCACCGGATTCGCGTTCACTCTCTGGATGGCCAAGGGAACGGATTTTTGCGCACGATGGTATGGTACTTAAAAATAATGGAGGAATGTCAAAATACTGAATAAAGGTAATAAAGAAAAAAATTTGCCTATTTTCCGTTTTTATAACATTGTTCATTTAAAGGGGGTGTTCTGCGGTGACTGTATATATACTGTGTGTGTGTGTATATATATATATATATATATATATATATATATATATATATATATATATATATATATATATATATATATATATATATATATATATATATATATATATATATATATATATATATATATTGTCATAAACGAGGTACTGGTGACGGAAATTGGGACAATTTATTATTATAGACTGCCTTCGGTATATAAGGAGGTATATATATATATATGATAAATGAGGTATCCAGGGTGGAACCACTTTGAATTATGCACAGAACTTTACATTGTAAAGATTATGCCTATGCTCGAGCTGTATTTTTTTAATCGGGAAAACGAGAAAGTAAATAAATGGGTGAATAGATCAATCAATAACATTCGAAAATCTCTGGAAAGAAGCGATATAATAGCGAGAAATGCAGCGATTCAAAAAATACGAGGTAAAATGGTTAACAAAGGAGGTAAGATGCAAAAGTAAGTTTTGGTACTCAAATTCTGCAAATGTGTTAATGTTAATTAATTTTGTCTTTCCTTTCAATAGCATCTCCTGATAAAAAAAAAGAAAAAGAAACACACACACACACACACACACACACACATATATATATATATATATATATATATATATATATATATATATATATATATATATATATATATATATATATATATATATATATATATATATATATATATATATATATATATATATATATATGTATATATATATATATATATATATATATATATATATATATATATATATATATATATATATATATATATATATATATATGTGTGTGTGTGTGTGTGTGTGTGTGTGTGTTTCTTTTTCATTTTTTGATCAGGAGATGCTATTGAAAGGAAAGGCAAAATTAATTAACTTTATCACATTTGCAGAATTTGAGTACCAAAACTTACTTTTGCATCATACCTCCTTTGTTAACCATTTTACCTCATATTTCTTGAATCGCTGCATTTCTCGCTATTACATCGCTTCTTTCCAGAGATTTTCGAATGTTATTGATTGGTCTATTTATCCATTTATTTACTTTCTCGTTTTCCCGATTAAAAAAATACGGCTCGAGCATAGGCATAATCTTTACAGTGTAAAGTTCTGTACATAGTTCAAAGTGGTTCCACCCTGGATCTCTTTTTCAGTTTAATCTAAAACTTTCGTTCTGACATGAGGAAAATTTTATTATTAAGGAATCCAATCTTTGGCAGTAAAACAATTGCAAAATAATCCAGTTCCTGATGAGTTTCAGTAGTTTGCCATCTGATTTTTCAACATGTCAAAGACTAACCCTTCAATCTATAATTGGGAAAAATTAGATTACTATAAAAGACTATTGCAAAAAAAAAATGGATATGTAAAGCACCAATTTCATATAACGGCTTATTTCTCGAAAGAGCCAGTAAAATATTGTCCTTCACGGCCATAAGCAATGATCAAATGTTTACTTTCGATTATCTGGGCTAAAAGGGATAAGGGGATGATTGACATAAGACTGAAGATTAATGAATTTTAAATGTCATCAAAGATTTTAGAATGTACCTCTCATTACGATGCGTCGTAAATGATGAGAGAGGTTGATTTGAAAAAAATAAAAAATTATAATTAATTTCGAAGAATTTAAAGAATTCCAGCCTAGTTCCTGGAATTCGGAGACTTCTGATTCATAATGAATTTGGCAATTACTAGAAAATTACGTTAGAGATTATAAAAGTTAACATTATTACTGATGATAAAATATGATATCATTAATAGCTGATCTTCATAAACATAATAAAAGTACGGCTGACATTATTTTTATTCAATAACTTGATGAATAGACCTAGAAGAAAATCGTCTCACTATATCAATAGCCTAAATAAACAGATATAAAGTTGAAATTTAGATTATAAATGGAATAATATAACTTAGATTTGAGTACCAAACTCTAGTCGTCAGAGAGGCCTATATTGCACGAGTAAATAAATGATGGTAGTTACGTATGAAATTTAAGTATTAAAACAAATAAACAGTCCATATCTCTGGAATCTTTACGTATTGTTAAGTAACTACCATTTGCTTTTAAGCAGGTTTCACACAACTATAATATTTTCCTTATTTATATAATTGCAATTTGTGTTAGGCCGTGAAATTTAATTATGTTTTGTTAAAATGATGAAGCTAACAACACCCATTGGGAGCGTTTCTTTGGAGCATTATGAAAACATTGATACGTGTCTCTAATCACACTTCTCTCTTATATTGTGCACACGCCGATTTTCGTCCTAGCTCATGAGATTGCTAAGTAATTTCAGTCACTGAAATGAGATTGCATAGAAGTGTTGTAGCTTTTGGGGAATGATACAGATCTTCAGAAAAGCTGAGCCTCGATTGATTAGCCATGCCTCTATTTTCTTTTTGATCTGTCAATGAGTTCCACAAATGCGCAGGGTAAATCACTCGTGAGTCAGTCACTATGCAATTGTGAAACATCCATTTGGTGTACGAAAGCATAAAACTCTGATGTCAAGAATAAGATGTCCAAAATTCCCGATACAATAGTAAACAATATATATACATATTTATTGGGGAGTGGGGGGCGCCGATAACAGATCATAAAAGTATTCGAATTAATGATCGTGTTTAAGTTACTTTTTTTTTACAGTGAAGCAAATCAGCTTCCCCAAAGAAGTAACTGGTATGATTCCTTTCACATGGCAGAATAACATCGAACTTTTTTCCTAGAGCAAGTGGAAGTTGCCCACTTACCACAGAAAAAATAATGAAATTCTTAAATGTTCGCGTTATAAGGAAATTATCAATAATCCCAAAGGCCGAAAGCCATCGGAAGAAATTCTACCTGCGAAGCAGTGTAGAAAATCCTTATACCAAAGGATAAATGTCAGAAGGCTCTCTATCAGGAAGGCACCATCGAAGATCTTAGGACGAACGTGGGCAAACCCAAAGTCCTAGTCTTTACCTCGTTAATATTGCAAGAAGGTTGACTATAGAATTCAGCCAACCTGCAGGAAGAATACATCCTTTCATGAGGGTGTCTTCGAACAAGCTCTCATTTTCTCTAAGGAAAGCCGAAAATGTCATTTCTTATCTGATAGACCAACCACCAATATTTACAATCAGCTGAGTTGTAAATCCACAGATAAGGTGGTCATCATTTCAGTTAATGCTATGACCTAAACTTTCCTCGTGTTTAAACATCCCTAGCTCTGTGATTTCTATCCCTCTACTTGTTTGTACCCAAGTATTCTTTGTGAAATGTATTTGCCAATTGCTTCAAAATAATGAATTTTCATAAGTGCTGCTTTATTCTACAGCCGAGAAAAATAAGGTACAGCATAGCACAAAGCTGTCTTCGCCAGTGTACAAAAGGAGAGAAAGACAGAAACGGTAAACTATTAAGGGAATAATAAACTTACCTTTCTATGTGATGACGAATCTAGCAGAGAAACCTAAATTTATTCTTATTCACTCTCATTGGGAGCTACAAAAGAAAACAAATACTGAGGACATAAATTCAAACAAGAACTTTTCCCAGCAATGACATTGAACTATAATTAACAGTACATGATAGCATAAATACAGCGTAAAATATAATAATAATAATAATAATAATAATAATAATAATAATAATAATAATAATAATAATAATAATAACAGAAAAGAGGCGGTTCACTCGAGTTTTGCTTTCATTTAAGTGTGTCATTTGATTAACTGATAACTCTTTGCGTTATATGAAAGAAAATTGACCATTCGCGGAGAATGAGAGAAGGTCTCAAACTTATTTTCTCCTTTTTCTTTGGTGACTCAAAAGGCTTAAATCTCAAAAGTCGATAAGAACACAGAGGGTCACTCAAAGGCAAAGATGTACGTTTCCTACGTCTCCTTGTCTCGTGTCAACACTCACCTTTTTGCCCTTCTGCACTTTTTTCATTTATTCTTTTTTACTCAGCGCCACACTCCAAATAGTTTTTGACTTTACATTCAGGACGAAAAAAAAGAAACATTTATTCCAGAATATTTTGCGTTTCTCAACTCATATATACAGTATTTCACACTTACTGCAAGGCATAATAATTGAGTAGTTGCGCTCCGAAACAAATGTCACATCGGGAAAGATACTGTTTAAATGTCTTAGAAATTGGAAATTTCTATGAACAGTTTCTTTACCCTGCTCAGAAATTGAAAGATTTAAAATTATATATATATATATATATATATATATATATATATGCCTAAAAACTTTTAATACAACAAACAATTATCTTTTTTTGTAAACAATAATAACTTTTGCAAGATGAACATTTTTACAATTAAAAATTATATTAAACATACAGATACATAGAAAATATATATCAAGTAACTAACTTGTAATTAAGTCAGTGATTTTATCTTTTAGGTCATTCTTGAACATTTTTTCTAATACAGGGGTCCAAATAATACATGCCAGGGCTAAGATTAAAATTACAACTGGAAGTAAGCTGGATAATAAGTGGACTCCAATAGATTCCTTGAAGAAATCTTTCGATATGGCAATCACTGAACTTTCAGTCAATTTATTCTGTGAGAGTTTTCATAGCATTGGGTGCTTGTCCAGTTTTGACTGAATACTTATGTTGCTTAATACGTATGTATCAGTATGTTTAATATAATTTTTAATTGTAAAATGTTGATCTTGCAAAAAGTTATTATTGTTTACAAAAAAATTATTTTGTTTTACCAAAAAAATTTAGGGTTGCCACTCACGACCCTGTATAATCTTTTAATTGTCCTGTCCCTGCTTCTGAACAGTTGATCCTAACTTGTAAAACCTCCAAATATTTAACCCTGTTTTGGCAGTTTACTAATTCTTCAATTGTGCTGGATTCCAGGTACATATGTTTCCTATAATCCCCATCTGTCATTTATATGAGCTTTCTTTGTAAACTTACTTTTATATTTCTTCAGTCTGCTAAGTAAAGGACATAGTGTCGAGAGGCCTCGCAGCACTCCAGTGTTCATGTTTCCTTCTGTGATTTTATCTTTATATAGATATATATATATATATATATATATATATATATATATATATATATATATATATATTATATATATATATATATATATATATATATATATATATATATATATATATATATATATATATATATATATATATATATATATATATATATATATATATATATATATATATATATATATATATATATATATATATATATACTATATATATATATATATATATATATATATATATATATATATATATATATATATATATATATATATATATATATATATATATATATATATATATATATATATATATATATATATATATATATATATATATATATATATATATCTATATATATATATATATATATATATATATATATATATATAAGAAATATTATATATATATATATATATATATATATATATATATATATATATATATGTATATATATGTATATACATATATATATATATATATATATATATATATATATATATATATATATATATATATATATAATATATATATATATATATATATATATATATATATATATATATATACATATATATATATATATATATATATATATATATATATATATATATATATATATATATATATATATATATATATATATATATATGTAATAATATATATATATATATATATATATATATATATATATATATATATATATATATATATATATATATATATATATATATATATATATATATATATATATATATATATATATATATAATCCTCAGACCCCTGAAGAAGATGACCCAAGAAACGCGACCGCCAGATCCATCGCCAAACGGGAGCTAATGAGGCCAAAAACCACTAGGGAATTTGGTCATTCTCCTCCTTCTTAAGAAACGCCACCTCCTTAACATCGGAGGCCCAAGGCCACACCTTCATGTTTTTGTATATATACCATTGTAACTTTCCACCTGTCCATATTCTACCAGTGAACAGGCACAGAAACAAGTGCCTGAAATACATGGTTTCAACGTTTAAATAGTGTTTTATGGGCCTTTCTTATTTTCATATTACACTGTAGTATTACAGAAAAGACATTCATATATATATATATATATATATATATATATATATATATATATATATATATATATATATATATATATATATATATATATATATATATATATATATATATATATATATATATATATATATATATAGATGTGTATACATACTTATATTAAATATATAATTTTTGAACACTTGGCCACTGTCAGAATATACAGCCAAGGGCACCCGAAGGAGACGTATTGCAGCATTTTATTGTTTATTTGATAACGTTTCGAGACCAGGCCTCATCATCAGGTTGAAACATACAAACATTAAATATTATAAAATCGACTAGACTAATTAATTATAAACGCTTATTTATTTAAAAAGAAACTAAAATACTAAAAGGGAAATGCTAAGTACCTCTCAAGGAATAGGAGGGGAGACGAGTGACAGTCACAAGATATGCAGGTTAAGATTAAGCTCATGCCATGAAGAGAGGGGTGGAGGTCGTTTGACTGTTAAACTTTGGAACTACTTCTTTAATAAAAAGTGATTCATAGATCGCAAGCTGTTGAGGAAAAGAGGCACTAGTAAAAATTCTGAATTGCTCATATTGGATGTTAAATTTACATTTATATGTATGGTTCCGAATATTAGTATATCCTGGAGAAGCCCATCGAACTCCAGTGCGATAACTCGCACCCCTATGGTAATCAATGCGAACTTTGAGGAGCCTACGAGAGGATCCAACATATTTTCCCCGATTACACCGGGGACAAGTAAACAAAAAGACCACGTTTGATGCCAATAGGGAATCAAGTTTATCTTTATATTTATAGATAGACCCGATTGTCAGGGGATTTTTCGTTACTAGCTGGCATTTTAGGGCAGGGGCATATTGATGTATTAGTTGTTCTATTTTGTTAAAGAAAGAATCATCTTTTGAATAAAAGAAAGACTGGCATAACATGGTTTCCTAGGGACAGTAGGGAAGTTAACCTTGTGTACAATTTTACCATTAAGGAACGTATTCAAATGTTTAAAAAACAGTTTGTTTGGAAAATAATTGTCTAAAAAATATTTTTGTAAAAACATAACTTCCTTATGAAAATCCAACCAGCTCGACGTTAAAGTAAAGGCCCTGTGGAAGAGGCAATTAAGAGAATTTAATTTAAAATTAAAACAACAACAACAACTATAAAAATTAGTACCTTAGCAGGTAAATGTTCTTTTCCTAAAACCAGATGCAAAAAACCATTCAGTGTTACGTGAAACATCAATATCTAAAAATGCCAATCTATTTTCCTTTTCATAATCAGCAAATTTTATGTTACGACGAGCATTATTGGCAATATGTAGGAAAGCATCAGCTTGATCTTTGTTTCTGAATAAAATGAAGGTATCGTCCACGTAACGAATGTAAATGAGTGGGTGATAGTCTAGAGGGCAATTGTCCAACAGTTGCTCCCCTAGGTAACACAAAAATATTAGCAAAGACTAGGCCCAAAGGACTGCTCATTGCCATTCCGTCAATTTGAGAATAGGCATTCTCATTAAAAACAAAGGCAGTGTCCTGCACCGCCAGGTATAACAATTTTTTAAAATTATCTAAACTAAACCCATGAAATAGAATATTCTCATCAGTAAAAATCTTAATTAAAATAACCTGGATAGTTTCTTCCACAGGGACGCTGGTAAATAAAGATTCAACGTCCAAACCTACCATAAAAAGGTCAGAATCTTGAGCCAGTATTTTTTCCTTAAACTCTTGTGAATTTCTTACCGTATAGTTATCAAAAGAAAACTCATTTATAAGCGTACTAATAATTTTGCTAGTTTATAGCTAGGGGTATCGTATGATGTTAATATTGGTCTGATGGGAACCCCATCTTTGTGGACTTTTGGCAACCCATATAAAACTCCATAGAAACCACCAGTACTTAGTAAAGATTAATATATACTATTTGAGATCATTATTTATCTGATAAAGACTTTAAAAACCTGTTAATTTTGTCTCCATTTCTCAAAATAGTAGAAAAGTCAGGTTTACCCAGACATTTAAATTTAGTCTTATCGTTTAAAATGTTTTCTACCTTGTGAATATATTCATTCTTATTAAGTAATACCACATCTCTGCCTATATCGGGTCTCGTAATAATAATGTTTTCATTTTTACTCAATGGCTTCAGAATATTCAAGTCTTTCTTATTAAAAAATGGTGTGCAACTAGTTGTCAGGTTGTTATAAGTGTCATGAGCCAAAATAATCTTTCTACTTCGCAGGCTAAAATAAAAACCCACTACGATAAAAAGTATCAAGTTAGGAATTTTGAGGCAGATCAAGTACTGGTATTACTTCCTATTTCAGGTCAGTTCAAGGCTCAGTTTGTAAGTCCAGCAGTGGTTAAGAAGACAATAAATGAGGCTGACTATTTCGTTGAAATCCCAGTTAGGAGGAAAAAGTATCAGCTGTGTCATATTAACATTATGAAGAAATATTTTTCCCGAGCTAAGACTGTTAAATCTGTTTCAGGTGTTGCACCCAAAGAATGCAAGGGACAAGAAGTAGAGAGCAAAGATTATGGATGGAATGGCGAAAACTCTAAAATTTTGCGTAACCCAGATAGTTTGCTTAAACATCTGAATACCCAGCAAGCTGCTGATATTAAGGATTTATTCAAAGAACATCCATCAATATTTAAGGACACTCCCGGTCTTGTGCGAAGTTTGCAACATGATGTGGTACTAAAGCCGAATACCCAGCCAATTAGACAAGTCCCTTACAGGCTAAATCCCCAGAAAGCAGAAGCTGTGAGAAAGGAAGTCAGTTATATGTTGGAGAATAACTTGATAACACCAAGTGGCAGTCCTTGGAGTTCCCCTGTTGTATTAGTGAAAAAGGAAAATGGACAAGGCAGGTAGTGTTTTGACTATAGGAAGGTAAATGACTTAATAGTTGCGACAATTTCCCTCTGCCTCGCACAGAAGATTGCTTAGATAAGATTGGCAATGCCAAACATGTTAGTAAATTAGACCTCTTAAAAGGTTACTGGCAAGTTCCTTCGACTGAACATGCATAGGAAATATCAGCGTTTATAACACCTGAAGGCTTATTTGAGAGTAAAGTCATGCCCTTTGGCATGCATAATGCAGCCAGCATTAAAGGGTTGTGTAGTTTATCTGGATGATATAATTATTTTCAGTGACAGCTGGGAAGACCATGTAAATGGGATCCAGGCCTTATTTATCCAGGTATTACTGTATTAACTGTCCCATTTATCCACGTGTTACTGTACTGAATGTCCCTTTTATCGAAGTATTACTGTAGTGACTGTCCCCTTTATTCAGGTATTGCTTTCTGACATTCCCTTTTATCCAGATGTTACTGTAGTGACTGTCCCCTTTATCCAACTACCACTGGACTGACTGTCCCTTTTTATCCTAATATTACTGTGGCGACTGTCCCTGTTATCCAGGTATGACTATACTGACTGTCCCATTTATCCAGGTATTATTTAGTGACTGTTCCTTTTATCCAGACATTACTCTGCTGAATTTCCCTTTTATCCAGGTACTACTGTGCTGAGTGTCTTTACCCAAGCATTACTGTACTGACGGTCCCTTTTATCCAGACATTACTGTGATGACTGTCCCTTTTATTCAAGTATTACTGTGGTAACTGACCTATTTATCTTGGTAATATTGTTCTGACCGTCCCTTTTATCCAGATATTACTGCAGTGACTGTCCCATTTATCCAGGTATTACTGTGGTGACTGTCCCATTTATCCAGGTATTACTCTGCTGTCTGTCCCTTTTGTCCAAGATTACGGCACTGACTGCCCTTTTATCCAATTTACTCTACTGATTGCCCCTTTTATGCTAGTATTACTGTGCTGACTGTCTCTTTTACGCAAATATTACTTTGCTGACTGTCCCATTTATCCAAATATTACTGTGGAGACTATCTCATTTATCCAGGTATTACTATGGAGACTGACCCTTTTATCCAGGCATGACTATACTGACTGTTCCATTTATCCAGGTATTACTGTGCTGACTGTCCCTTTCATCTGGGTATTACTTTAGTGAATGTCCCATTTATCCAGTTATTACTGTGCTGATTGGACCATTTTGCCAGATGTTGCTGTGGTGACTGTCCCTTTTATCCTGTCATTACTCTGCTGACTCTCCCTTTTATCCATGTAGGCTATTACTGTGGTGACTGTCCCACTTATCCACGTATTACCGTGCTGATTGTCGCTTTTACCCAAGCATTACTGTGCTGACTGTCCATTTTATCCAGATATACTGTGGTGGCTGTCCCTTCTATCCAGGTATTATTGTGGTGATTGTCCCTTTTTATCCAGGTATTACTGTGGCGACTGTTCATTTTAACCGGGTATTACTGTGCTGACTGTCCTAATTATCCAGACATTACTGTAGTGACTGTCCTTTTTATCGAAGTATTACTGTGGTAACTGTCCCATTTATCCAGGTATTACTGTGGTGACTCTTCCTTTCATCCAGGTATTACTATGGTGATCGTCCATTTTATCTAGACATTACTGTGGTGACTGTTACATTTACCAGCTACTAAACTTAAAAACACCCTTCCACTTAACTGAAAAACTCCCACTAAACCTAAGCACACACCCTAGTAACCTTAAGCACACTCTCCACTAAACCTAAACACACCCCTGCTAAGCCTAATCACACCCCCATTAATTCTAAACACACCCCTCTAAACCTAAACACAAACCTCGATACAGAATTATTAATCACAGGAAAGAAAAGCATTTTCAACAATATATTTCTATGGCATCAAGTACATGAAATGAGGTATGATAAACCTACAGAGTTTATTTACCACATAAATTACAAAGGTAAGGGGGAAGGGGAAGTGTAAGTGGGTACGGGTCTGAAACATACCCTGTTATCTAAGTTTGATCAAATGATGGCCATGTGCCAAATTTTGCATAAATAGGTCCAACATTTACCACATTTGTTACCAAGGGAAGGAGGAAGGGGGATGGGGAAGGGGAAGGGGAAGTGGGTATGGGTTTGAAACCTATCCTATTATCTGAGTTGGGTCAAATGATGGCCATGTGCCAAATTTTGTCTAGATCAATCATATATATATATATATATATATATATATATATATATATATATATATATATATATATATATATATATATATATATATATATATATATATATATATATATATATATATATATATATATATATATATATATATATATATATGGAGGTCAGGGATACAAAGAAGGGTAGGGCGTAGGGCTTTACTCCGCAACCTGATAAATTATGACGAAAGCGAAAAGTAGAAGTAGGAGTCTTTTCTCAATCACTATAGAAAGCGAGTGCCATTATAATAATCGCAATGCTAACCATGCCTAAAGAGATAGACAATGGCACTTCTTCAAGTAATACAATTTGAAGACTTATAGCAAATGTATCCACTCAGAAGCCCGCAGTCGTATAAACGCAACTCTTCTTTGTGGGTAATAATTTTTTTTCCATCGAGAATAATACGGTGAACTCATCCCGATTGTTGTTGTTGCTAGAATAATGCTCAACAAAAACCTGGGCAGGGTCAGTGTTGGGTGGTACTGGAATCGGGCGCTCTTGCTTAATTTTCACATCATCAGCGGTGGTTTGTCCAAACCGAGGCCTTTTCAACGTGCGTATTGTAATAGCATTTGTTTTTTATACTGATTGAGAAAAGACTCCTACTTCTACTTTTTCCTTTAATCATAATTTATCAGGTTGCGGAGTAAAGCCCGACGCCCTACCCCTTCCTTTGTGTTCCCTGACCTCCATATCTGACTTTTTTGTCTATGATTTCAGTCCTTTTTTTCAATGGCAACGCCCTACATTTAGAAAAATGTGGTAACAAAGGAATGGGGTTGTTTTGGTTTTAGATATAGTTTTTAGACCTATGTGGTTTCTCCGTGACTATGGTCAACTCAGCTCGTTTGTTGTATATATATATATATATATATATATATATATATATATATATATATATATATATATATATATATATATATGTGTGTGTGTGTGTGTGTGTGTGT
Source organism: Macrobrachium rosenbergii (assembly GCF_040412425.1). Taxonomy (NCBI): domain Eukaryota; kingdom Metazoa; phylum Arthropoda; class Malacostraca; order Decapoda; family Palaemonidae; genus Macrobrachium; species Macrobrachium rosenbergii. The sequence continues at coordinate 8,076,419 of NC_089761.1, forward strand.
GTGTGTGTGTCTGTCTGTCTGTCTGTATGTGTGCGTGTGTGTGAAAACTGTGTAGGGAATGATCACGAAAACCAAAACCTGGTAGGCAAACTCAATGTGTGTGATAATTTTTGGGTCACTTTTTTAGTTACTGCATTTCTAACAAAAGGCCCATACCCATATCTGTACCATACATATACCCATATCCATACCCAATTCCATACCATACCCAAACCCATATCTCTACCATGCCCAAACCCATATCTCTACCATACCCATACCATTAGAGGAATTTATTTTTGGTGATAGAGATTCATTTCTCCTCATAATGTGGTTCGGATTCCACAATAAGCTGTAGGTCCCGTTGCTAGGTAACCAGTTGGTTCTTAGCCACGTAAAATATATCTAATCCTTCGGGCAAGCACTAGGAGAGCTGTTAATCAGCTCAATGGTCTGGTTAAACTAAGGTATACTTTTATACCTATACCCATACCTGTACCAGTACCCATATCTGTACCATACCCATACCTATATCCATACCATAACCATACCCATACCTACATCTATACTCATACCATATCAATACTCATATCTGTACCATACCCAAACCCATATCCATACCATAGCCATGCCCATACTCATACCCATATCCATACCATACCCATACCTACATCTGTATCATACCCATACCCATACCATATCCACAACAATACCCATGCCCATACCAATATCCATACTCTACCCATATCCATACCCATACCCATAGCCATGCCATACCCATACCCATATCCATAGCATACCCATAGCCATAACCATACCCACATGTAAATTAACCCTGCTAATAATAGTCAGTAAAAGTCTATTGGCAGCACCAGCCCCTTTTACCTCCCAGTGTGCAAACAAAAAAACAAATAAACTAACAAACAAATATTTCAGAGTTTTAGTATTATACTAGACCATCCGTGACACGTTGGGCCACTTGTTTTATTATCTACATTTTTAACAAAAGGTCCATACCCGTATCCATACCATACCCATACCCATATCTGTATCATACCCATACCCATACTCATATCCATACCATACCCATACCCATACCCATACCCATACCCATATCCACACCATACCCATACCCATATCCATACCATGCCCATACCCAACCTAAACCAATACCCACACCCAACCTAAACCAATACCCATACCCATATCTGTTCCATACCCATATCCATAATATACCCATACCCATACCATATCCATGGCATAAAAATACCCATACCTGTACCATACTTATACCCATACCCATCTCTGTTCCATACCCATACCCATCTCTGTTCCATACCCATACCAATACCCATACCATACCCATACCCAAACCCATATCTGTATCATACCCATACCTATACCCATATCCAAATCCATTCCATACCCATACCCACATCCATATCTGTACCATACTCCACCCATACCTATACCCATACCCATACTGTACCATACCCATATCCATACCAATGCCCATACCCATATCCATAGCCATATCCCTATCATATTCATTCCATATCGATACCATACCATTCCCATACCCATATCTGTACCATACCCATAACCATACCAATGCCCATACCCATAACCATACCAATGCCCATACCCAATAACCATACCAATGCCCATACCCACATCCCCATCATACTCATTCCATATCGATACCATACCATTCCCATACCCATACCATATCCATACCATACCCATACCCATATCTGTACCATACCCATAGCTAAATTGACCCTATTAATAATAGTCAGCAAAAGTCTACGGAATCACCAGCCCCGTTTACGGGGAGAGGGAGGGAAGGGGTAAGGGGGAGGGAAGGGGAGGGAAGAGGGAAGGGGTAGTAGGAGGATGAGGTTGGGAAGGGGAAAGGGAGTGGTCGGGGAAGCAAGAGTGAAGGTGGAGGGGAAGGGTGGATGGGGAGGGAAGGTGGAGGGGGAAGGGTGAATGGGGAGGGAAGGTGGAAGGGGAGTAGGAAGGTGAGGGGAGGCGATGGGGAAAGGGAATGGAAGAGTGAGGGAAAAGGGGGAGGGAAAGGGGAGGAGAGGAGAAAGGGGAGGGGTAGGGAAGAGGAAAGGTGAGTGAGAGGAGGAGGAGGAAGGGGGAGGAGAGGGGAAGGGAAGAGGAATGGAAGAGGTAAGGAGATGGGGGGGAAATAGAGAGGGGAGGTGAAGGGGGAGGGGAGGGGATGGAAGAGGGAAGGAGAGGGAAAGGGGATGGAAGAGGGAAGGGGAGGAGAGGGAAGATGGAAGGTGAGGGGAAGAGGAGGAGGGGGAGGAAGAGGAGGAGGAAGGGGAGGAAAGGGGAAGGGAAGGAAGAAGGGAGATGAGGGGAGGGGGAGGGGAAGGAAGGGAAGAGGGGGGGAAGGGAAGGGGAGGACAGGGAAGAGTGAAGGAGAGGGGAAGGACACAGGTAAATTAACACTTGATCTTGTGCTTGGGAAGGGGAGGGAAAGGGAAGGGTGAAGTGAGGGAGGGGGGGGGAGGGGGATGGAAGAGGGAAATGGAGGGAAGATGGAAGGTGAGGGAAGGGTAAGAGGAAGAGAAGGAGAGGGGAGTTTTAGTATTATATTGATAGATAGATAGATAGATAGATAACTGAGAGTAAGTCAGCCAGCTTCTCCTAACACCACTTGCTATTCACACACATTAAGAAAACGGCGTCCCAACTAATGCTGTGAGCAGTCCATACCTGATCATCAGAAAATTTGAATTTTGGGGGCTACTTTGAATGGCCCACTGTACCTTTAAAATTCATTATTTCAAAAAACAAACCCCGAAAGGCACCTCTCCAGAAAACAAGCTTTCAGAAAAACTAAGTATCACGGCTGTATCTTTTACCGTTATTGCTCTACAGGTATGCTAGGACGCTCACCCACCCACACCGTACCACATCCCCTGAATGCCAAAAAATCGATATCTGGTTCTCTGGAGCGACACAACGGATTTTGATGAAATTTCGCACGATTAGAGACCTTAGTGGGAGACCTCTAAAGCCAGAGTTTCATCCTGGTCGGTTGAATATTTCCAGAGTAGTAGAGGGCCAACTACCGTGAAGGTTGATGTATATACTATTGGGCATAGTATATAGGCTACATCCGAAGACAGAGAACACGAACGAGCCATAAAAGACATCCCCACTGGACACTTATCTCACTACTGACTGATTCATTGGGGTTTAAAGGTTTTCCGTCTTCCATGTTAAGTTTTCATTTTATTTAGTAACCAGTGAAATCTCTTTCACAGAATTACCTTTACTCTCCGAATAATGCCATATTTTCAATATCGCGGAACGTTAATGCAAAATTGTACATATCCTCCTGGTTTTCATTTGCAAAGTGAAAACGTACATTGACGTGATACTTCGCAATAAATTGCGTGACATTACAGCAAAAAAAAAAAAAAAATTGCCCTTGTCAAAAATATGTTATTACAACTTACAATTTTGCTGGAGTAGCACTTTGCTACGAAACATACTTATTTGAAGGTCTCCTTCCCGAAGATAATAATAATAATAATAATAATAATAATAATAATAATAATAATAATAATAATAATAATAATAATAATGATAATAATAATAATAATAATAATAATATTATTATTATTATTATTATTATTATTATTATTATTATTATTATTATTATTATTATTATTATCCCCAGTGATAATTTCGTCTTGTTTCTTCTATCTTAAGTGACCTAATTACGTTCATATCTACATTTCAACTAAAACGGCTTTCAGGGTCATGATCAATCATAATCCTTCTTTCTAGCGCATCTATCAACCTACTCTTTTTGCTTCTTAAAATAACATGGTCTGCCAGAATCTTTTCCTCAACATTGTCTATTCCCGATGCATACTTATGAATGGTCGTCTCTTCAGAAGCATGTATCCTACGATTAAAGTCCATATAGAAGTTATCTAGCTGCTGGACAGGGGTGAGAGATGCTGAGATGAGAAATATTTCGAGATGTCCTTCATAATGTAAAGAAAGAGAATGAGAAGGAGGAAGAAAATGAATGGAGACTGTACGGAGAGTTACAAAGGCAAACACACACTAGTGCAGCAGATTGCTGTAAAAATCGTTCAGATAGTGAAACAAGCATGAAATTTGGCACAAACATTCCTAAGACTACGCTCTCTTAGAAAAGGGCGCTGGCCACCTGAAAATCAAGATGGCGGCTATTTTCAAAATGGCCGCCATCTATGTTGAGATTCACTGGTTTGGGAGCATCTATTGGATGGAATATGCCAGTTTTTTTTTTTTTAAACCTCGACTTTTAGGTTATAAAAATGTTTCCATACCACACATTTTATTGAAAACCCTTACTAAATGAATTGTAACCAAGATGGCGTACAAAAATGGTTGCCATAAAAGTTTTTCTATCCACAGCGCTAGCAGACATAGAGACCAACTGTTTTTATTTAATGGTATATTCATGTGATCAGACAGTTTAACTAATATGCTATTTTCAACTGAAATAGTAATGGTATGGTCACATACAACATTGTGTCTAAGACTGTAACCATAAAAAGAAAAGAAGAGAAATACGGACTAAACGCAACCAATCTATGTATAGGTCTCTCAACCTACACCTTTGAAAAATTCGAGGATAAGAAGGTAGGCATAGCATGACACGTTGGATGCTCAAGCTAGATTATCTACTGAAGAGAGGGCAATATTTATCTAGACTTCACATTTGCAAGTGCACAGAGCTGTGCAGGAAGACCCAGCTTGTAGCACTTGCACCTTTCCCGACAGCCTGCTTTGCATCCACATTTGTAGCTGTTGGCAACTCTTGGCTAAGGGCGAGTTGGTTGTCCAGAGGACTTGCCATGCTTCACCAGACTTTGCCATCCCCACTCAGCAGGGTTCTCTGGCTGTGGCTGACACTGGGTGGCCTGCCCCACACACAACCAGCCTGGTACGCAGCACGCTTGGTGTGTTGGAGGAGAGCTCCCCTGGTTGGTGGAATGGCCTCATATGCCCTTTGTTTTCTGGCAAACATATCAAGTCTAGCCTCATCCACAGTGCCAGCAGTGCTGGATCTTTCATACATAAGTATGACAAAACCTCTCCAGGACCTTCAGGTCACTCTCTTCCACTGAGAGGGTAGTGACTCAGTTTGGAGAACACAGTGGAGAGGCCTCTGGAAAGATGTTCCATGTCTGCCAGGCGGTCTTCTTGCCCTTGCTCGGAAGGCTGACATTGTATCACAGCCTGTGAACGCATGGAAGAAGAGCATGCCATTCACCTTCTCCTGGCCCAGAGAGTTGCACAGGTCATGCACAAGCAATCCAGCGCAGGCTCTGGCCTTGGCCAAATGCCACCCATAGCTTCTCTAGCCCTAGATTGTGGAGAGTGGAGAAAGCACTGACTGCAACGACAAGAACATCTGTATCATTTGCTTTAATTGTGATGGTCTTGGCTCCATGTTCTGTGGCATATTTGGCATGGAGAAAGATGCGGGTGTCAGCTTCCTCATGAGAGCACTTTTTCAGTCCCTGAAGACTAGCCTCATGAGTGCTGAGGACAGCAGACCCTTTCGTGGCAATGACAACATTTGTGGCAGACATCTGGGCAACTTTGTCTGCCAGGAACTGGAACAACTCTGTCTTGTTGGCATCGTGTCTTAGGAAATTGCGCCAGTTGGATGGAATTGTGTTCTTGTCTGTCACCTTGCGCCTTCCTCCTTGACCACGGAGCCTGGTCTCAGCTTTGAGGCTGGATGTATTGTATACATCAAATACAAGATGTGATGATGTGTACTTGCTGCTATAGGATTGTATCACAGGCAAGAAGTCGCAAAGTGCATAGCCCTCAAAGGTCTTTCCTTTCTTTGGTGGCAAGGCATGGACCAAAGCTGATCCATCTACAATGAGGACATCAGTCTTTGGTTCTTTGTCTTCTAGTGTAACATGACTCTCCAGGACCGAGGTCAGCTGAGACTTCTGACATGTGTACAGCCTACCACCCTCACTAAGGGAAGCTGGGAATGTTTGATTCTCGTGCTGGAAGAATTCCTGCAGATCACATTCACGGCTCTGACAGGATATAAATAGCTTTGAGAAAAGCTGGCAATCCTCCTTCAGAAGTTTCTGCTTTGACTGTTCTACAGGAGCAGCTTCTTGCCTGAAGAAGTCAGTTCTGTTCTTCTTTATCGGCTCATAGGAGACTGCATTGTTTGCCAAAGAGTCTGAAAACTTCTGAAATTTAGTGCGGCCTCTGTCAAGGTGTGTCTGTAGAAGTTCTGCTGAGCTGGGGTGGGCAATGTCTTTGTTGTCAATGGAATACAGATCCTGGCTCTCTTCCTGAAAAGGACTTCCCAAGTGTTGCAAAGTAATGACAGCTTGCTGACTCTCTCCAAGAATGTCTTCTGCGCATGAGGTGTTTGTTCATGGTGTGTTGTCTGCTCATTAGACTCCTTACTTTGAACCTCTGTTTCGTATGCAGACACCAAGCGGATGATCTCTGGGCCAGCCACCATCCATCTTCTGAGTGCTGACGGATCTTCAGTCAGCCCAATGGCTCCGCCATCAGCCTTTATAAAGGCATTGGTCTGCTCATGAGCTTGGTCAGAGCCATTGCTGAGAACTGGCGACTGGTCTTGTGCACAACAAAGTTGCCAGCCTTGAACTCCTTGTGCAACTCTGGGTGTGAACTCTGGGTAAGCATGTCCCTGAGGTGAATAGGCAGCCAACGAGCATAGTTTGTATTATTGTTGGAAAAGAAGTAGGGTATCAGCTCATGCAATGCCTGGCAGTAGAGGACAAAATTGGCCTCACGGAAGGACCTGATCAGTAGGAATATCACAAGTTCCATAGACAACACCATGTACCAGAAGTGGAACTGTGGACTCTGCTGTCTTCGAAGGTCACACCACTCCTCAAACTCTAATGCCTGCTCATTGTTGTTTGCTTTCTCAGCACAGTAGTCAGTGTATGCTGTCCTCAGGAGTTTGTACAAACTAGAGGCTGTAACCTGGTGCATCTGCCGTGTCCTGGTTACACTTGCAGCTGACAGGAAGGATTCTGCAGTTCCAGATGAAGCAACTCCTGCCTCCACCAGAGCTCCTGTCCAACCACTGCCATGAAGAAGAGTACCAAGAGATGTCATTGCTGCCATCTCAATGTGCAGACCACCAAACATTACCAGATACTTGTCTTCGCCATACTGATCAGGCCACTGCCACTGCACCTGCTTTGCTACGGCATAGATTGGCTGATCAGCTGTGATTATGGGTATCTGGCCAGGGTTCAGAAAATCAGTGACATCCTGCACTTTCTGCATCACGTGTTTGATCGTAGCAACAGAATGAGCCTGATCACGCAGGAGAGGAAGCAATGAAGTTATGGTTACTTCAAATTCTGGGCTTCTCTTCATTGAAGCGTGATGAGCTGACCACGTCAGATTCACTGCATCATCTATTTCCTGGGTGACTATGACCTTGTCTAGCCACTGATACTCCAGTGCAAGCTGTGGCCCCAAGATATCTGTGGGTGGCTTTGGTATTGCAGTGTTTGGTGGCACAGGGTTCTAAGACTACAGGATTAGTAAAGCTGGATTAGCTGGCACTGAACCCCATGCTGAGTTACACAGCAGTGATGTCACCAGTGTGCCCTGGTTGTGTGCAGACATACACTCTTTTACATTTATTAATTTTCCTTCAAAATTGATGAGTTATTCGAAAGAGATGGCCTCATTAGGATCTAAAACCACAGAAACCAAGATCCATGCTTAAAACGATAATTGTTGAACGGGCATTATTTCTCATTATAATTATTGTTTCTACCTTTTCTTGGCAGCCATATAGCCCCCATATTTAAAGGTAAACTGTACTGGGAAGCTACAGAAACATAATATTCACAAGAAATAGTATGGAAGAGCTTTACCATATTGCTAGAAGCAAATACATGCCATTCTAGTGAAAAATTAGCCAAAATCTGTCGATACTGGCCGCCATCTTGGAATTTGGCCGCCATATTAAATTTTTTGCGTGGCCAGCGCCCTTTTCTGATAGAGGGAACTTTAAAGAGCACTTGTGCAAAATTTCATGCTTGTTTCACTATCTGAACGATTCTTATGAAATATGCAATTATCTGCTGCACTACACACACACAGAGAGAGAGAGAGAGAGAGAGAGAAAGAGAAGCGTATTTTAGAATACAGTTCTTGTTTAGAGAAGAGAGGACGTGACAGGGAAGGTGGATTGGACTGGGACGAAAAATGACTCTGCATATTAATACGATAACAGCCAGCCCTCCAAAGCTCCGCAGTTGAAGTGCATAACCGTGTACTGGTCCAGCTGGTGTGTGTTTTCTCCTCCATGTTGCAACTTGCAATGACGTCATTCATTTCAGGATACCTTATTTGGCCATTTCTATTATCAGGTTGACTAAACTAGCCCATCTACTCTTTTTTTTTGTCATAAGTTTGCAATCTGTTTTCACAAACATTATGTAACATCCCATCGGCAGTGTACATTGTTATGTTTTTCTTTCGGTTTGCTTTTCTTTATTATTCGCCTGCTGTAAAAGCTTGATGGGGTTTTTGGCTTCACTGAGATGCAGTTCCCGGGAGTTTACAAAATAGTGTATCCCAATATCTGCTGGAAAAACACTGATTTCGAAACATCCATTTGGAATTCGACAAAACGCTGAGAAAAATGTCGAATTTCAACGCACAGATTTCAGGATTAGAGCTGCACAACATTGATGGACTGAGCTGAAATTTCCTAGAGCAAACAGGATCTTCTCTCTCTCTCTCTCTCTCTCTCTCTCTCTCTCTCTCTCTCTCTCTCTTTCTCACTGACATCCATTTTATTTCGTTAATCCTCTGTGTTCTAAATAAACGTATAACCGACATCCAAATAATTATTATAAGAGAAAGGATCAAATTTTCTATTTCCCTCTCTCTCTCTCTCTCTCTCTCTCTCTCTCTCTCTCTCTCTCTCTCTCTCTCTCTCACACACACACACACACACACACACACCCATATATATATGTATATATATATATATATATATATATATATATATATATATATATATATATATATATATATATATATAAATTCTTATCAGGTACATACCTGAAATATATTTTAATATTCACCAAAATCAAGCCACAAATATCGCTTAATATCCAGTTCACTATACCTTGGGAATAACTCACACCTGAGGGAAATTGTAGATGCAGCCAACCAGATTGGAACTGATGCCTTTTTCAGAAACAAAGACAGATAGTGAATTAGACCACTGAGCCGCCATAAGAGATATAAGTTGATATCGACTGTACATATGCCTGTCGAATTCTGTCTCTGTACTTAGAATCGATATCAGCTCATCTCCACAATGATCGTTGTTTGGTAAATTTGTAACATTTGGTTAATTAGGAATTTTTATCACATACACAAGTGACATTTTCATAATCACGAGTGTTAAACCACAATAGCGTTTAATATCCAGTGCACTATACCTTGGGAATAGCTTATACCCAAGGGGAAGCATGACTGGTAAGTACTTTGTCCCGTAGCATTTTAAGCCTTCAAGCTTAAAAAGAAAGCTGTATTCGGCAATAATTCCCAATTCAAAGCTCGAAAATTTATTTCTAAAAAAGGGAAATTATGAAAGAACAAAAAAATCATGATACTCAAGATCGTTTGAGTATTTCGATCGGTGAATCTTTCCAAGCACGCTCACAGCCATTCAAACACAATCATGTAGAAAATAACTTACCGTTTCCATTACATAGGTATATCGATGTATTTTTTTAATGACTTAAAAATTTTAGCTTTATTTGCTTCTGAATTTACAAACAGAATACAAGAAGAATAAAAATTCTAATTAAAAACATCTTCATCAATGCCTCACTGATAATTATGACTTGATGCATATCATTTATTATCAACAAATAATAGATCCAGCTCGGTATGTACATCAGGATTCCAATTAAAGTTCTAGTTTAGTGAGCTTAAGTATTCTCTCTTTCAGCTTAATGGCTATATACTTATAGAAACATGAAGAAAAGATTTGGAGGACCTGCTCCTGTATCTTCCAGTCGGAAAAAAAATTTTCATTGCACTATGTTCAAAGTTATTTCAAAATTACGTTTGACTCAACTGTATAAAGGGTGCACAAACCTCAGCTTTCCGAATTAGACGTATCATGTATTTTAGACGACTGACACGAGAATTTTTAATGCTACTTAGAAAGTTATTTTTAACTATTATTGACTGTAAATATCAGAACTCCAAAATGAACTTTTCCAGTATAAAAATGCAACAATACTTGTTACAGTTAAATAGGTGTCTTTCCTTAAGGAAGACATAGTTTCTGAAAGGTACAGCCAACTGCTTCTTCAGCAAGTCTTTAGGAATGAGATCGTTTTCCTTGACCTTGGTTGACGCTAGCACCCATTTACAACTGGTGGGTGGTGGGGCGGAAGCAATCCATCAGTCAAAGAAATGTGAGTCAAGAGCTTGACATTCAACCATTGGGCATACTGTGATTATACATACATACATACATACATATATATATATATATATATTAATATATATATATATATATATATATATATATATATATATATATATATATATATATATATATTAAGCGATATTTGTGGCTTGATTTTGGTGAATATTAAAACATTTCTGGTATGTACCTGACAAAATTTATATATATATATATATATATATATATATATATATATATATATATATATATATATATATATATATATATATATATATATATATATATATATATATATATATATATATATATATATATATATATATATATATATATATATATATATATATATATATATATATATATATATATATATATATATATATATATATATATATATATATATATATATATATATATATATATATATATATATATATATATATATATATATATATATATATATATATATATATATATATATATATATATATATATATATATATATATATATATATATATATATATATATATATATATATATATATATATATATATATATATATATATATATATATATATATATATATATATATATATATATATATATATATATATATATATATATATATATATATATATATATATATATATATATATATATATATATATATATATATATATATATATATATATATATATATATATATATATATATATATATATATATATATATATATATATATATATATATATATATATATATATATATATATATATATATATATATATATATATATATATATATATATATATATATATATATATATATATATATATATATATATATATATATATATATATATATATATATATACATATATATATATATATATATATATATATATATATATATATATATATATATATATATATATATATATATATATATATATATATATATATATATATATATATATATATATATATATATATATATATATATATATATATATATATATATATATATATATATATATATATATATATATATATATATATATATATATATATATATATATATATATATATGTGTGTGTGTGTGTGTGTGTATGT
>NC_089761.1:8095538-8118038 GCF_040412425.1 Macrobrachium rosenbergii
TATATATATATATATATAATGATATAAAAATATGATGCCATTGTTGTTGTTAGAATACAAACATATGATGCCATTGTTTGTTAGTGTTTGAGTACTGTAGCCTCACGACCAATACAAAGATTGGAGTGTACAGGTGGCAGTGGCTTTTTGTTTTGCTTAATGTCTAAAGCGACCCCTTCGTCAGAAGAAACAAGTATGATGTTTGAAGAAAACTATTATAATAAATGGACATAGGTAATAAGTTTCTTATATCAATAAATATAATGCAGTATGTGAAAATTTGTTATTTTATAGAAAACAACGAAACGGAGAAAAAGTCTACTCAAATTCACATCTCTCTAAAGATCTCTGATAACATCCTTACCTAAATAAGATATCCCTCAGGGAAGCAAAAACTATTTCAGTATACCATTTGTGATTGAAGCTCCCGCTTACCAGCCCTCAGGTGGATATTTTCCTGTCACTACAACTCTCAGAGGATTGACTGCTGCAGTGATCTTTCCAAGTATCAATTTCCTTTGGGGAAATACATTTCTTTTCTTGCCTTTGCAAATATAATTTGTTTTCAGAAGGTTCTTTGTAGTGCAACACCTTTTTCCCCTAAGGGAAACTAAACTTTGTTCATAAGGAGTTTATGTTAAAGATTTTTGCACATTATCTCACAAACGAACACTTGCCCATACATGTAAAAGAGCGAACTCATTCTATAATTAAGTAAAAAGGAAATTTTTAGGAAAGGAAATGCCTTTTACAGTCCATTCTGGTCTTCACCTCAGCCACGTGTATAACTTTAATGAGTGCCTCGCTGTTCAACTTAATTCTCGACATTTTACCTGTCCCAAACATTTCTGACCAATTTTTGTCTCTCATTTTCCTTAAATCTAGTGGGCATGTCTTGTGAGAGCTACATTTCCTGACCCTATGTAAATTCCCACAGCTGCACCAGCATCAAAATGAATAACTATTAATTCACTAACTGTTCCTTGTGTTAGATTGATGTATTTGTTGATTTTTCACAAATGGTACATTACAATCAACTTTCTTGAAATAGTATTTATTATGTCACAAATGGATTTTCTTTATTAAGCTGAAAGTTACTGCTCACTTTATAGAAAAGGAGAAAAGGATATTGAATTGATGGTAATCATGAAAATTAAAATGTTCGTTACAGAATTAAGTAGGGGTCGGGCTGCTTGGATATGCTGCTTTGATATGCATGTTTGACCTAAATCTAATTCATCATACCCTACAATCTTCAAGGGCAGAGGAAGACGTCCATAATAACGGCATACCTTTATTTGTGCTAACGTTTCAAGACATCTGTCTCATTATCAAAGCTGGAATAAGTAAAATATAAATATAAAATCAGACTCATAATTAAAATTACAATCAAAATATAAAAAAAGAAAAAGTTATACAAAAGAAAGACAAAATTTTGTCTTTCTTTTGTATAACTTTTTCTTTTTTTATATTTTGATTGTAATTTTAAGTATGAGTCTGATTTTATATTTATATTTTACTTATTCCAGCTTTGATAATGAGACAGATGTCTTGGAAACGTTAGCACAAATAAAGGTACGCTGTTATTATGGACGTCTTCCTCTGCCCTTGTCCTATATATATATATATATATATATATATATATATATATATATATATATATATATATATATATATATATATATATATATATATATATATATATATATATATATATATATATATATATATATATATATATATAAATATAAGAATGAAAAATGTTCTCATAGACTGGATGTCTGATTGCTTTGTTAATCATGATTTGTTAGTACTGATTTGAATTTCTGGAATTTTCGTGAACTTTATTTGCAAGATATTGTTATTTTGACAGAAAGGTGTTTTTCACGCTCATGTCATCTGTTATGATCCCAATGTAAAGTTCTTCCTTTTGATTTTTCTTGTTTCGAGAAAGTCCGGTTTCATTAAGTTTTTCTTTCGTTTTCACGTTTTCTTATCCATTTTAATAGGTATTTAACATCACATTTGCTATTTTTGTTTCTCCATATTTTTAAATTCTACTTTTATTTTATATTATTACTTTTCTTTAGCTGGAATTTTCCTATTCAGTCTGATATGAAAGCTAAATAAAATGCAAAGAATTACTGTTAAGACTAAGCCTTTGGTATCTTTAGGCTGAGAAAAACAAACATGTGTTATGCTTTTATTTCTTACTGATAGTGAATAACACCTCTCCATAAAATAGTTTTACGAAGTGAGGGAGACCTTAAAATCCATCTCTTAGGACATCCTGTAGGATTCCGCTTCAGAGAGAGAAAAGAATGAATTTAGAATGAATGTATTGAAAATGTTTCATTTCTTTTATCCTTGTTTGTTTTGATTCATGGTGAAACGAAACATACCCGGTTATGGTGTGTACGTTCACTCTTATTATTAGAGGTGACAAGTTTTACTTATGGTGTGGAGGTGCAGCCTCAAACGCTTGTGAAGACTTGGTATTTAGATAATAAGTAACTTACTTAAAGACATTGTTCCACCATAAGATATATTCCTCATTCACTGCGCCTCACGTAACAGAAGTTTGAATGTTTATAAGCGCAACTGGCCATAAAATTTGTCAGCCAATATTGAAATCTTACAATAAAAATTCATTTAGCCAAGATTAATACAAGATGGATACCCAAGGTACAAATAGGTTAACCCGCTTTCTCAATGAGCTAACCCAGATCTTGTTGCAGGAACTCAACACACACAAGTTAAGGTAAGTTTGTTATATCCTGAAGTTATAACTCCCACCCCAGCCATCTACAGAATTCTTAAGAACAAAACTAATGTCGGAGTGTACAAAACCTGCAGCAGGCACTGAATATGATGTGGCACAGAGAGAATCAGATGTGGAAAATATCCCTGATAACAAATTTGTGACTTGAGAGGGGCAGACCTCTCTCCCGCTTAGCCACTAAAAGTCCGGAACTCAAGTAATGTGAATTACAGCCAGAATCAAGAGGAGGCTGAGAGGCTAGCACAACATTGGCTGTACTTTTAGAAGGCAATAAAGGAAATCATGGTAGAGCAGATGCAGCTTTATCAGAGAACAGACCTTTCTCTGCCTCCACCTTGACATACCGCTCAGCACCAGAGCTGAATTTTCTACTCAGTTGCAATGGGAATCGGCCAAAGGTGTTTTTCTCTTCCCTCGAGAAATTGATGGAGTGTCATCGATTGCTTTTTGACGTTTGGTCGCTGCTCCTAGCTGGAAGTCAGATTGCCTGAGCCTTGGATGCCTAAAGAGATTACCGTCGAGTTATGAAAATATAATCTTGTACACATGTATTCTTCAATTATGTGAACTATTGACTGAAGCATAGATAGTGAGTCAGACCTTTAAAAGCTGCAAAGACATTTATTGAAAGATGTGGCTGGATGCCAAAGGCAAGCTAAAGAGATCTTGTAAAGTTGGAGAAACTTCTGTCATTGATAAAATCACAGATTTGCTAATATGTCGAGGAGAGTAAAGTACAGAGTCCTGAAGCTGAGCGCTATAATGACTGATGATGGAAAGTTGACCATTCATCCTCATGGCACTTGTTACGGTCCCCAGAGATCACTACAATCACTTCCCCTCCACCATATAACCAACATTCTCTAAAGAAATCACCGAAATACTACAGGAGACCAAGAGTTAATCCTATTAAGAAAGACTCATGCAATACGCTCCTGCCTCCAACTGTATCACAAAGGATGCTACACCCAATAAGAGCAGACCTAAGATGAGCCCTGGAAAGATGCAAGAAATGCACTGAGCTAACACAAGATAGGACATGACATATATCAATGGTGGTATAACTTGAAGCTTAAAAGAAGTGGGAAACTAGTCACTCATAGGCACAATTTCAATCCTTAAGGAAGTAATCAATGGAATAATCAAACAGTCTACAATAGTAAAGAGAAATAGGAAAATTAATGAGACTTTATGCACATTAACATGAATTTATCACCAAGGCAGGTGAGGAATCAGGTGTCACACCTGCGCTAATAATAATTCTCCACTAACTAATCTTACCCTTTGGACAAATTTCCTAATTTGAGAAAGACCTGTTTCGGGGGAAGAGGGAAGTTACTTCTGCATAAGAGGCGCGCCGATCTTCGAATTACAAGTGATGATCACAATTGCGTTATTGGCTTTTGTGGACTGTTTTATGTCTAAATAAACATATCCTGAAGCGTTATTGCTCTAAAAAAAATAGGTTGGTTTATTGACAATTTGTTCATCGCTTGTATGGCACTGTGAGCTACAAATTGTCTCCAAACTTGTAAAAAAATTTCTAGTCCTGTTTAGTTCGAAATCACTGATATCCTTTTATCACCAACTATACTATCCCATTCTCTCTAGCGGTAACGTCGAAGAAAAATGGCGATCAGAGTAACTCGCTCAAAATGCCCAACAATTTACATAAAATGTTTTGTATTTCTTGATTTATTATTACAGCGTTGTATTCATTAACTTGTTTTTATATTTCCTGACTTATTTTTACAGTAAAATAACCACAACGTGTAAATCGACATGCTATAAGCAAATATACAGACACATGCAAATGAATAGCAACCTTCTCACCATTCACGTGTACAAAATTTGTTATCATAAGTGAAATAATTTACAAGTCAGTTTATTTGGTTTGGCAAAATAGAATGAATATTATGTTTGATTTCCTCAGGATATCTATACAGGGTGCCTATTCAAGAATAAAAGAAATATCTAAGTATATGGCAACATATCCTTCGGGCGTGCCAGGTAGTGCCACGGTATACTTCGTGAGTCACGCTTCACCTCCCGACTTTTTAGTGCATTTCTAAGTACCATTTTTTTCTGCCATAATAGGAGCAAAGAAGAGGTGTATTAAAAGGAAAATATATAAAAACTATATGCCCTATGAGAATTGAAAAGACAAAAAAATCAGAACAAAAGCAAAAGGTCTCCATTGGAGAAATGTCACGAATGTCAATCACCAAAGAGGAAACCAAGCACGGATCACATTTTTTTGCTATCCGATTATTTTGTGAATTTTATGGAATGTTTCTTTTATGAAAAACTACTTTTACTGCAAAAAACAGCTTTCTAACCATCATACCGTAGTTTCATACTTATTAAAAAATGAGCAAAAATTTTTTCCTTTCGTCGTTTTCTTAAATCTTGGTTTTTTAAGAAGTAATGGACAGTTACTTGAAGAAGACTGAACAAAATTTGATAAAATTAACGGCAGAAAAATTATATTTGGTTACAACGTTTTTGTATATTTATGAAAATTATGTCATTTTTTTTTTACTGTAAAATTGATAAACTTAGAGGTCGAATTTCTTCATTTCCTGGCGAGGGTATTTTCAGTATTAGTTGTTTAATAAGTAGTAAAAATTTTAAGCTTGGGTCACCTACTTTATAATGACCCTCTTACTCGCATATATGCATGTATTATATTAACTTGCTTAATTTTTATTCGTGACCTTTAAAGTAAATTTTTTCAGTTAGTTTCAATTTCATTTTCATGCCACAAAAAACCTGGTTAAGGGTCTCTTCCTTCTAGCCAAAGGTTGTTTATATTTAAAAGTGTTACTTCGCCCATGAAAGTAGTGTTCTCTCTCTCTCTCTCTCTCTCTCTCTCTCTCTCTCTCTCTCTCTCTCTTCGTGTTTTAATTCGGTTGCCTGATTGTTTGGTGATTACATGTATGTTTTCTCACACTTTGTGGGGATCTTTGACCCAGGATGGAGACAGTATGTATTCGGCTCCTTATCATGGTTTTGTTGACCTTATTACTGCCGGATATTAATACGATAGAGATTTGCTGCAGTTTGAAGGTCTTGCTGCATTTAAGGGCCCCCTTTCCTCTGTTTTACGGAGCGCGTTTCCTTTCGTCCAAAGAGTTTATGTTGTAGGTTCGACCCTTGTGTTTTCTAAGGGGCATCTTCTGTGCCTTGGACGGACGCTCTTCCTTTTGTGTTGTGGAGGGCACTGCTCGTGGTCCCCTTCGTTTTTATGCTTTCTCATCCCTGGACTAGACTGTTGCCCTAGGAAGGACAGCCCGTCTTTCCCCTCGTCCTGCGTGCTAACCTCCGGAGTCGAGTAAACCCCTGATTCTGTTTTTTACAGCCGGTGAGGATATAAACTGATCACAGTTTATTGACGATAATGATGCGGGTCAGTGTGCTTTATCCTCAGGCTTCAGACCCGTTTGTGACTCCGGGACCGATGTTGTACAACCGTGTGTGTGGTGCTGCCACTTCAGTAAATTAAATTCATCTTGTAGTTACCTGGGTGTTAGTTATTCAGTATTCAATATCGTATTTTTTTGGTAATGCATTATGCATGTAAATATACTTTGTGTAATTTAGGATTAGGTTCTCTCTCTTTGACTGTCTTCTACTAAGTCTTTTCAGTAAACACCAGTCAAAAAGTATCCTTTTCTGCTGTGTAGTACAGAATTAGAAGACACTGAATTCTCACGCATATTCTAATAATTATTGGAAGGTGCGAGTGCAGGGGTGGAATTTAAGGGTGGGGGAGAAAAAGATGGAATAAAATAAGATGATGGGAGCGTGAATCATGCTTAAACGACTGTGAAAGAAAACACGTTCTTAATAAAAAAAAAGTTGTTTCGAAGCCTTATCCACGCTGTATGAATAAAGTAGAGTACTTGGTTGTACGAATTAAACACAATATTTTTATGTAAGTCTCTATGGACTCAAGAAAGGATACAGCCCGTATTTAATGATAGTAGAATCATCGCATTTTATGCAATTGGCTATTAGGTCGGTAGACCTCTGTTTCATCAAGCTTCTTACTCGAAGTGAAGCAGATCTGTCTCAGGGATGTAGGGAACGTTGGTATCCACTTCACAAATTACAAAGATGAAAGCATACAGCACAGAAGAAAACTTTGGATAACTGACGTTGACAGTGCTTGGGCAACTCGGTGTTAGCTGATGTGGACTGGCGGGTAGTTCATTCATATGCTAAATATGCCTCAGGGCCATAATTATTATCATAAATAATATTTTCTACTATTTAAAACAAGAGGTAAAGGTGTTTGGAACATTACTGGTTAGGATTTATTCGTTTGATGTTCTGTTTCATGAGTTAATTAGTTAGTGATCTGGTCAATTCGATAAACATCTTAAATAACATTCTAATTACATTACAGTGTCAGCCACTTGTTGTGAATCTCTCTCTCTCTCTCTCTCTCTCTCTTTATATATATATATATATATATATATATATATATATATATATATATATATATATATATATATATATATATATATATATATATATATATATATATGTGTGTGTGTGTGTGTGTGTGTGTGTGTGTGTGTGTGTGTGTGTGTGTGTGTGTGTGTATATGAGACTGTGAAATATTTTCTGTTAAAACGGAATTCCATCAAATATAAGGAGCCCATAGAAACGCCAAAATGTGGAAAATGAAAGCTATATTTCAGAGACCAAACTGTCTCTCTCCTTAGGCAAATAGTGAATGAGAAAAAGTTACAGAAAAGCGGTGTTTATACCAGAAGATCCATGGGTCAGCCGTTAAGTCACTCCATTTGAAAATTTCTCTTTAACCTTCCTAATCGCTGGTTGGAGGAAGATTTTATCTATAATATCTGAATCCTAGGCGCCTCTGAGTAACGAGAAATTGTCAACTGTTGTGACTTAATGGCTGACCTATGGATCTTCTGGTATAAATACCACTTTTCTGTAACTTTTTCTCATTCACTATTTGCCTGAAGAGAGAGACAGTTTGGTCTTTGAAATATATCCTTTACTTTCCACAATTTGGCGTTTCTATGGGCTCCCTTATATTTGATATATATATATATATATATATATATATATATATATATATATATATATATATATATATATATATATATATATATATATATATATATATATATATATATATATATATATATATATTATTTATTTTTTATTTATTTTTTTTTACGAATTTCCTGCTGTTATATGATTTCTAGTGATTTTTACAGGCCTGCAACGGATACTTTATTTATTTGGCCTTCACATTCTGACTTATGTAAAGGGAAATCGTAAAAAAACAAAGAAAAAGGGATGATTTTAGGAGATGAGGGCTCTACTTCATGAGGGAATGTTACATAGACACTTTGGTTAAATTAAGTAATTATATTTACAAAATGGAAAAGGGTTAAATGAATTATTAGGAGG
Source organism: Macrobrachium rosenbergii (assembly GCF_040412425.1). NCBI lineage: Eukaryota > Metazoa > Arthropoda > Malacostraca > Decapoda > Palaemonidae > Macrobrachium > Macrobrachium rosenbergii. Next base: position 8,103,775 of record NC_089761.1, read on the forward strand.
ACTGCAACTCCTGAGGATCTTATTACTGAAGTCTTGAATGGTGGCAAGGCACAGTCCAAGATGAATCCACAGCAACGGCCCTCTGCAATCGAGAGGTACACATTACACTCCAGTAAAGGAAATATAACACATACAATGACTCGAGGCTACACTGATGGTGCCAAGGACCCAAGGAATGAATGAACACTTTACACTGAGACACAGAACATTGACAATGGCATTGGATAACTGGGCCTCAAGGACAAGCTGAATGCTGACACTCAAATAACACTTTCGAAGGGCAAATTGTCGTGATTGAAAAGTCTTTACTCGCTTACGTTAGGGGAAGCGGGTCTCTGGCGATGAATGACGGGGGGCAATCACACGTATGGTCCTTCACGCTATCACTTGGACGTCTCCACTCGTGGGTAACTGTAGAGATGGTACCAAGTCTGTAGTTGGACACGGGGGGGATGAAGGTCTCTCAGCACTTCTCACACTTCATACTGCTTGGTTGCCTCCCCAACTAACTACCCAATGACTACTCAACGACTACCCAACGACTACCCCTGAGATCTCCTGTCCTTCTCTTTTTAAGGCCTCGGCTAAGTGTTGTGGCTGCATGCAAACGCCTGCCGAGTATTGTGGCCATGTGCAAATGATGTGTCATTTGCCAGGTGTCCCAGCCATTTGTCGGTGTCTTCTCAGGTATCCTGCGGAGGAAAGACAACTCAGCAGCTTAATCTGCCCTTAGAAAAGTTGTTTTAAGCAGCTTAGCTGGGCTAAGCTGCTTAAGGGAGTGGCACCCAGCCTCGTATCTTTGCCCTTTAAACCGTGCAATCTCAATATCTGTTTCGGGTAAAGAAAGGGACAGATCGAATTGTTGATAACTTTGTTTTGATATCTAGGTCAACTGGGATCTGGTACGCAGCAACGCTTCTACTTCTACTGTGGGGCCTGGTAACCCTCAAACAAATTGTTGGGAGAGTCAATTTCAAATGATTGATACTCTTGATGGCGATTTGCACACCAGTGTCTGCAAATGCCTTGACCTAGCATGCAGGGTGGTGACCTCAAGGAGGAACCAGAAATATAGAACCTCGGCTGGAGGGCCTAGGGATGGATAATTGGTAACCGCCAGTGCAATGGTGTTGTAGTTGCTTTGCTAGGGCAATCCTTCCAGTTGGTGGAGTGCCCATACATTTTGCATGTAGAGCAATAAAAGTTGCTGAATCCCCCTTTAGGAGCTGGGGGAGATTGTTGATGTTGCTTAGATTGATCAGAGGGAGGCATTGCAGCAGCTCCCCCCCCCAGATTGGCACTTGAATTCCAAGTGCACCTTCCTTTTGCTATGAGTGCATATAAGAGGTTTAGAAGAGTTCCCATTCTTTGCTTGGGCAGGTGCTGAGGTGTGACCAAGAGGAGTTATCTTCCAAGTCAGGGAACTGGCAGAAGGATGAAAGGTGTTCCACTCATTGAGAGTCTGGGGACATTTCTCACTTAGGTAGGTAGCTAAAGAACTTGGGGTGCAATAAAAGAAATCCTCCAGCTGCATGCATTCTAGAGGGTCTTCAGAGTTTGCAATTTCAAGGTTCTCCAGCCAACGATTAACAGCCTGAGTTTTATGGTAAGCCCAATCTGCCCGAGTTTGACTCACTTCTTATGGTAGGCCACGCCACCGCTGCCTCCAGGGTTCAGGAGTGATTTTGTAGGCTTTGATAACCATCTGACCTCTTTGAGGGCCCCTGATCCACATTGTCTAAGGTACGGAAAGTAACCAGTCCCTTGCCTCCCCTATGCTTGGCAAGGATCAAGGAGGTCTCTGCTTCAGTGGATTCTCAGTTCCCAAAACTGCGTTCCATTTTTTCAAGCCATGCCTCAGGTTCTGCATCATTCCATTTCGTGATTAGCAAGCTTATGCAGTTGAGGGTAGAATTTGCAGTGGCCGGAGTGGGATGCTCAGCCCTATGTTGGGCGAGTGCCATGACACTCTTCTGGCAGAACTTTTCAAGTTCTAGCTCATGTTTTCACTGGTCCTCCCTCTCTTGTCTTTCCAATTCAGCTACAGCTCTTTTCTCCTAAGCCAGTTCTATCTGGAACTATTGTTGCTTCTCCTTCTTTCTCAGTGGCAGCTTCCTCCTCCTCTCTCTTCTCAGCAGCTGCAACCTGTTCCTGGACCCACGTGGACATCTGCCCCTCCATGAGGCTCATCCTCTTCCCGACTTCCTGGAAGGTCTTGAGTCTTCAGCAGACATGCTTCTGCTGTTGTTGTGGGTCTAAGGCTCCAAGCAAGGTGTGAAATAGGTAGGTGGTGGACTGGAACGAAAATGGCACTCTGCTTTTTGCAGGGTGTGGTTATGTAATGGTGTGGGCCAGTGGGCAGCACCACTAGCAATTATGAGTGTCCCTTTGGTATGGTGGCACTAGCACTAAATGCAAGGTCATTCCGGGGAAACAAGTAGGTGATTCCTCAGGGTGGAAATGGGTGGCACTGGGCCGGTTGCTTATTGCAGTAATTCAGGCAAGGACTTACAAATACTGTGCAGTGCTCCCTGAGAAAAGGGTGGCACTGGGAGTGCTCCTTGGAGCCAAGTAGTGGTACTCCTGGGCCCAAATGGGGTTACCTGAAGTGCAAGTAAGGTGAAGGATACGCTGGTGGCACTCAGTGCCGATGGGCATAGGTGCAAGTTGTCTGATGATACACAGTAGTGATGTAGCACTTAAGGTGCCAGGGGTCCAGATGGTCAGATATGTGGTACTCACGGTCATGGATGGGCATGGAAACATGATGCAAAATTGCCTAGAAGCACCAAAATCTGCAGGCACTCAGTGTTCGGTGAAGCCACTGGACCAGATATGCAATAAGCACACACTGGTTGGAACATGCAAGGCATGAATGGGTGATAAAACAGCCCAAAATACGCAAATAAAGCATATTTGTAGCAGGCACTCAGTGTGTGGTGGGATCACAGGCTAAGTTAGGCGGAAGACAAAACTTGTGCAAGGCACAAAAAGTGCACTGTAGGTAACATACACATAACAATCGCTCATTTGCTGAGCGCAGAGGTTCGGTTCTGAAGAACAGTAGGTTGTTCCAGGGAACGGTTTGTTTGTTCCAAAGAATGGTTGGGTTGTTCAGAAGAATGATTGTTGTTCCAAAGAACAGTTAGATTACCTGCACATGTACAGGTCCGGCTATAGTGCAAAGGTTTGGTTTTGTTCCGAAGAATTAGTAGATTGTCCAAAGCACAATGAATAACATACACACAAACAGTACACAAACAGTACTGGCTATAGTGCAGAGGTTATGGATTCCAAGGAATGGAGATAAGGCAATGTGGCCCCAAAGAACTAGTGAGATAGTGAAAATGGTACACTGATGCAGACGAGTTCAATGAACTGGGTCTGTGGCACTTAAGAGTGCTGATTCATTCTGGAGAATCGAGTAAAATGTGCTCTTGATACTTACTATTTGAGTAGCTTTAGCCATGGATGGTAACACAATAAAGGCACCTTAGCAATGATTTTAATGGAGTATAAGCTTTAATGAGTTTGCTAAAATATCACAGTGATTTGTGAAGTAAAACTGACTTTCAGCATTTAGTGGCTTATACTCATAAGATAGGTTTGGTTTTTGCTAAACAGGTTGTAAAGCGATAGTTCATATAACAAATGACAATAATCACAATACAAAATGTTTACACTGACAATGTTACTCGCAATTTAAGCGTTCAAAGTCTTATCTAAGACATACTGGATGTATCATCAAGGAATGATCATGCTTGTTAAAGAGTGAATTCTTATCAAAGAATTGCCACGGTTGGTTAAGTTTACAATACTATCATGAATTACTGACAGTTACATAAGAAAATGGCTTACTTGTGACCCAAAGGAAGTTAAAATGAATTCATAAGATTGTATGGTCATCGTGTTTGTGTGAGCATGACATACGTCAAGATTGTGTGATAGCTGATGGCTGCTGACAGCTGACAGATTACCCAAAATGGCAGTTCATGGAGTGACAGGTAAGACTGATGAGTGTGCAGCGAGACAGTTCTCGTAGTCAAAACAAACCAGAGGTCTGCGGTGGAACGAGACAGCGACTCTTGTCATCAAAACAAAACAGATGTACGCAAGAATGCGTCTCTGTTTATGAAATACACAGTGAACTACGACTCTGTTCTGCATGAAAATGAAACACCAGTATACACTAAAGGTAATGACACTCAAAAGCACAAATAATAATTCGCAGGGACTATGAATTGCAAAATTGTAAATTTAGTTCTACAAGAAATTTAGGCTTCAATGACAACGGGCTGGTGGTGGGCAAATCTGCTCACAACTCTGTTACCACCAAATAAACGTTGCCTTGGTAACGGAGTAGGTTGCCAGATATGACTTTCCTAAGTGGTTTCACAAGGATTCCGCTACAAATTTCCTGCCTAAATTCCTGGCTAGCTGAGTCATGCAATTTGCTGACATGCAGCAACAATAGCTCCTGACTATTCTACCTAAATGGGAATGCTACTACGTGAGCAGAATTAATGGAATTCCTTTTTTTGAAGCTCACTCTACTCTTATGAATGCATGCAGTATGAAATTCTTGAATTTACAAGTTCCTAGTCACAGCTTTATGAAAGTCAAACATTAAAATGGATGCTTATGCTGTATTAAGTCTGTCCAACTGTATGCCCATAGAATGTAAACGGATTTACTCTAAGGATGCGTTTCAATCCCACAACGTACAGCTTAGCATATATACAAAAATTAGGCTAATTTTGCTGCAATGTTGCATAAGATAATAGGAAAGATTCTGGTAAGGTCACCACTGCTACGAGTGCTGGCGAATCTTTAAGTTCTTACCTTGGCAATGACACTTCTAACTGGAAACCAACAAGTCCATGCAAGAATGAATGTAAGTGGAATATTTCAAGCAATGGAAGGACTCAAGAGAGAAATTCCATGTGTGAATTAATTAAATGTATTTACATTAATCAGAAGGATCAGTTACAAAAATAAAATCACTGACTTAATTACAAATTAGTTACCTTCTTGTATAATCTTTTAGTTGTTCTGTCCCCTGCTTCTGAACGGTTGATCCTAATCCTTTGTAAAACCTCTTAAATATTTAACCCTGTTTTGGCAGTTCAACTAATTCTTCAATTGTGTTGGATTATGTAAATGGTTTTTCTTTGGTAATCCCAACTGTCATTTATATGACCTTTCTTTGTAAACTTACTTTTATATTTCCTCATATATATATATATATATATATATATATATATATATATATATATTGTATATATATATATATATATATATATATATATATATATATATATATATATATATATATATATATATATATATTGTCAGTATGTGTTTGATTTAACGTAAATTAATTTGTTTTGAATAAGCCACTTTGGCAGTAATTATTATTTTGGAACGTAATGACCCTGTTTCCTCCTCCCCGACATTTCTGACTTGTTGTATAGTTTTAATTACAATGAGCTTGTTTCATTTTTCACGTTTGGTTTTGGCTTCTCATCAGGAGCTGTATTCGGCGCTGTCTCACGAGGACTGAGAGAGTTGTTTTCTGGACGATTATCATTGTGAGAGCCTGCCCTGATCTTTGGATTGACTCTAGATTACGATACCTGCCTTTCTTCAGCTGCTGCTGCTGTCCTCCTTTGGGAGTTTGATTTATTATTCGTCAGGTTACGCCCTTGGTCCAGTCAGACTGCCAAGGGACCTCTCTTCCAACTGGTAAGGTGTGATTGCCCTGTCGGACGGCCGTGTCCGTTGATCGTCTTGCGATGTAAAAGTGATTATTTCATCAGTCTGCGCCCTTTGTCCAGTTATTTTTGCCAGGGGACCTCTCTTACGTTTGGTAAGGTCTCAAGAGAATATATATTATTCCCCTCGACCCGTGATTTGAAGGCTGCGTTAGCCACTACTACTGTTTACAGCTCACTTAAGGGAAGCAGTTTATTTTATTTTTGGTTTAGTGTGTAATAAGTTAGGTTATTCTGTCTTTTCGACATTCTATTACTTTCAGGGCCCTCTCTTTAAAGTGTAATTGTATAGTCTATCTTAATTTGGTGTAAGTGTGTTTGTTATTCGATGTTTTCAGTGTGTGGTTGATTTTTGTGTTTATTTAATGTATTTTGTAAGAGGCTCAGTGGTCATTTCTTTCTAAAAGTTTGTATTAAATATTAAGGTTTTATTTTCGGTTTTACTTTATCCTCCTTGATTCCATCTCTGTACACTCTGTTGCGGCCATTCCACCTATTGTGGACTTGGTCGTTAGTGACCTTATTTGTATTTTAAGAGACTTGTGTATGTTTGATGGGCGTGGGCCCATAACATTTATGACCTTGCCAGGATTTGTCGGATCCTGTAGTCACTAGAGTGTATAGAATGGATTCTTGGGGTGTTTGCAGCATAGTAATACCTTCTCTCATATATTTTTGTGTTGATCGGTGTTTATATTTTTTTTTTTTTTCTTAGGATATTATTGGTAGGATATTCGTGTGGTTATTGGTCTGTTTTTGGGTATATTTTGTGAGTTACATTTATATATTTACTTGTGTAATTAATTTACTATGGCTGATTTGAATATCCGGAGCTCTTGAGTGGAGAGGGGTGGCAGGACAGGTTGGCAGAATTGAATAAGCCTGATTTAGAGTGTGTACCAGAATTTTTGAAATTGAAAATCCTGGGTCTGTTAGGGAAGGGCTTGTTGCTTCTTAATGTTTATGAAAAGGTTAAGGTGATGAAGACAGAAGGTAAACCAGAGACTAGGCAGGTGGAGGAAGCGGTGTCAGTAGAAATTTTAGATAGGCAGATTCAGTTGAAAAGAATGGAAATAGATCTCCAAAGGTTGAAGGCTGAGGAGAGAGAGAGAGAGAGAGGCAGCACGAACTTGCTATGCAAGCATTGAGTAATAGGGTTCTTCTTCTTCCCAACATAATGTGTCTGCAATGCCTTGTATTAATCTAACTGAAGCTCTAAAATTAATCCCAAATTTTTAGGAAGTTAACGTGGCAGAGTTTTTTGTTTCTTTTGAGAGAATAGCTTCAAGGTTGGAATGGCCAAAAGAGTATTGGACCACTCTTATTCAGAGTAAATTGTTAGGTAAGGCCCAGAAAGTTTACGTTACCTTGGACGAAGATCTGTCCTCAGATTATGATTCTGTAAAAGCCATAGTTTTGAAGGCTATGTTGGTACCGGAAGCTTACCGACAACGCTTCCGTAATTTACAGAAGGAAAGCGGCAGACTTTGTAGAGTTCGCCAGGCTAAAGAGCAATTTGCTGGGGACTGGTTAAAGTCTAAGGAGGTGACTGACTTTGAGAAATTAAAAGAATTAATTTTGGTTGAGGAGTTTAAAAGGTCTGTGCCTAATGAGGTGAAGGTACATCTCGAAGAATTAAAATTAGAAACGTTGCAGGAGGTGGCTATTGCAAGTGATGAGTACCTCCTCTCTCATAAAAATGTGATAGGGGAAGTACCCAGAAATGAGAAATCTGGTTGGGTGAGAGTTAACAGGAGTAGTAATCAGAACAGGTATAATAGGCCTAATGTTAATCATGGTTCTCGTACTGCTCCAGGTAACAACTATAATAGGCAGACCACAGATAACCCGGAGAAGTTGAAAACTTTGACTTGTTTCTTCTGTCATAAGAAGGGACACGTCAAGAGCATGTGTTATGCATTTAAAAGGTCACAAAGGACCGAAAGACGTCCGGTAATGGCCATTCGTAGGAATGAGAACGAGTCAGTGGCTGAGAACCTAATAATCAGTGACTAGGCATTAAGTCACTGGCTCTTTTCAGAAATTTTTGTCTGATGGTTTTGTTCGCTCTGGGAATTCGACTGAGCAAAGAAAGGTTAAAATTTTGCGTGACACTGGGGCTGCTCAGTCTTTAATTCTCAGAGAATCCTTACCTATTGATTGGGAATGTTCAAACAAGGAATATATTTTGTTAAGTGGTTTTCCAGATACGGTCAGGTCTTACCCGGTTGAGAGTTTTTATTTATCATGCCCGTCTTTTCAGGTTATTTAAAACTGGCCATTATTGATAAATTTCTATTAAAGATGTGGATTTGGTGTTAGGGAATGATGTCGCCCTAATAAATAAAACTTTCCTATTGTATTAAATTCCGGTAATGAAATATCTGTAGTCACTCGATCGAAGGCTAGTAGTGTTGACTCGGCCGAGTCGGTAGTTGATGTTGATTTGAGTAGTTTAGATCGTAGTGATAGCTTAGATATAGATAGTGGTGTGTTGGATAATAAACTTAATTGGACTACTAAGGAACTTATTACAGCTCAGAAAGCAGATTTTAAAGACCTGCCAGTTGAGTCTGGCGAAATTACTGATTTGACTGTCCCTCGATTTAAGATAATTAATAATATTTTGTATAGAATAAGTAGACCTTTTGATGCCATTAATACAGGTTGTGGAATTGTTAAACAGATTGTGGTTCCTTTTGTTTATCGAAAGGAGTTAATGACATTGGCTCATGAAAATGGTTTGGCTGGTCATTTTGGTGTTTTTAAAACCACTCGTAAATTGTGTGAAAATTATTTTTTGGCCTAAGATGAAAGATGATGAAAAAATTTGTAAATAGTTGTGATGCATGTCAAAAGGTCGGGAAGCCTAATCAGCCAATTCCAAAAGCACCATTACATCCTATTCCTGTTGTTTCTGAACCGTTCAGAGAGGTAATTATTGACGTGGTTGGTCCTCTGCCGAAAACTCGTAGTGGTAATCAGTATATTTTAACAATTATGGATAGGATGTCTCGATATCCTGAGGCAATACCACTACGAAATATAAAAACTGTTAAAATTGTTGAAGTATTAATTGAATTTTTCACCAGGTTCGGAATGCCCAAAGTAATTCAGTCTGATTGTGGGTCTAATTTTCTGAGTAAATTATTTAGGGAGAAGATGGCTGAATTAAAAATTAATCATGTGACTTCTTCTCCGTACCATCCTGAAAGTCAAGGTGTTTTGGAACGATTTCATCAAACCATGAAGTCTATGATAAAAAGTATTGTTTGGTTAATGGTTCTGAATGGATAAGGAACTACCTTATTTATTATTTGCATTTCGGTCAGTGCCGAGTCAGTCTTTAGGGTTTTCACCTTTCAGCCTTATTTTTGGTCATCATTGTGCGTGGTCCATTGGATGTGGTTCGTGAATCTTGGGAGGGGACGCCCTGATATAAATTTATCAGATTATGTTAGTAATTTGGGTGATAAATTAACGAAGGCTTGGAAGTTTACTGGTGAAATTTATTGTGTAGCCAAAAGAAAATGAAATACTTTTTTGACCGAAAGACTAAGGAGCGTAATTTTGTAGTGGGTGATAACGTTTTGGTATTGCTTCCCATTCCAGGAAACCCTTTAAAAGCTTCATTTTCAGGACCGTGGAAAATTTTAAAGAAAGTAAGTGATGTTAATTATTTAGTTGAAACTCCTGAAAGGAGGAGACCCTACCAGTTATGTCACATAAATATGTTAAAGGCTTATAAAGGTCGTGACAAAGTTATTCCCGTGGCATTAGTTGGTGATACTACAAAGTGTAACGGTATTAATTCTTTTTTATTTTCCAGACGTGAGTAATTTTGATGATGATTGTTTTGATGGTGCCAATGGCCTAATGATAATGAACATTCTTTAGAAAATTTTTCAGAAATGGTTTCACATTTGAATTTAGTAGAACAGGGATCTTTGAAAAAGTTAGTTTTTAGTTATAAGGATTTATTTTCTGATGTTCCAGGACAGACCACTGTCCTTGAACATGATGTGGATGTGGGTAACGCAAGCTCCGGTAAAACAATCCCCTTACAGGTTAAATCCATTTAAAAATGATGTTGTGGATAAAGAGGTTGATTATATGTTACGACACGGGCTGATCGAACCCAGTAACAGTCCGTGGTCTTCACCTGTTGTTTTGGTAAAGAAACAGGATGGTCAATTCAGGCTTTGTTTTGATTACCGCAAAGTCAACGAGGTCACAAAGCCTGATAGTTACCCTTTACCCAGGATAGAGGACTGTATTGACAGGATAGGGAATTCAAAATATATAACTAAATTTGATTTGTTAAAGGGTATTGGCAAGTTCCGTTGTCCAAACGGGCATGGATTTGTCAGCGTTTCTGTAATCCAGCGAGGACTCTACCAATGTAAAGTAATGCCTTTTGGGATGAAGAATGCCGCTGCAACCTTTCAAAGGTTAATGAATACTTTGGTCCAAGGTTTAGAGGGGTGTGTTGTTTATATTGATGATATTGTAATTTATAGTGATGACTGGGACACCCATCTTAAACGTATTAAGGCCTTATTTCAGGTACTTAGGGAAGCTGGTTTGGTTATAAACTCAAAAAGAGTGAGTTTGCCAAAGCAAAGGTTGTATATTTGGGTCACGAAGTAGGTTTTGGGAAAGTGGCTCCAAAACAGGCAAACGTAGACTCTATTAGACATATTGAAATACCGAAGTGTCGCAGGGATGTCAGAAAATTCCTTGGTTTAGTAGGGTATTACCGTGAGATTTGTTAAGAATTTTTCTGATATCGCTGAGCCCCTGACTAATTTATTACGTAAGAATGTGACTTTTGTATGGACTAATGATGCCCAAAATGCCTTTGAAAAGTTAAAGCAGGTCCTAATGAATTTCCTATTTTGAAAGCTCTTGATTTTGACGTTCCTTTTTCGCTTGCTACTGATGCGAGTGATGTTGGGGTTGGAGCAGTTTTGTTGCAGAAAGATGCTCATGGAGTATCTCATCCTGTTGCCTATTTCTCCAAAAGTTATCCCCGAAAAAACAACGGAAATACTCGACTGTAGAGAAAGAGACTTTGGGATTAATTTTAGCTGTAAATCATTTTCAGGTGTATTCATCCTCTACAGGGACTCCGATTAAAATATTAACGGATCATAATCCGTTGGTTTTCTTGAACAGGTTTAGGAATAAAAATCAACGGTTGATGCGTTGGAGCCTCCTGCTCCAGGAATGGAATTTTAGCTTTCACATTCCAGGCAAAAGTAATGTTGTTGCTGATGCGCTGTCACGCATCAGTGACTGATCGATAGGTTGATTTGAGGAAAACCTTTTTGTTCTTCGTAAAGTTGTTTTGTATATACTTATATTAATTGATTTGATTAATCCTATAAATTTATTGAATGTACAGGTTTCCAGGTGTGTTGTAATAATGTTGTGTCAGGTTATTTTGTTTATGAAATAATTTAGGATTAAGTACTTAAGATTAAGATGTTAAATGTCGTGATTTGCAGGTTTTTCTTCGATGTCGGTCTTTGATTAAGAGTGGTTAAGGGTACTTTTTGATTTCTGTTTACTTTAGTATGTGTTATTGGTGGAGGCTAATTTTAAGGTGTTACCATTGTCTTGTGTATGTCCAGGTTAATTTTAAGGTGTTACCATTGTCTTGTATATGTCCATTAATGATGTGTGTATTTAAGGCCCAAACCCGTTTAGTGTGAGGAAGCTCTCTGAAGTGTAGAGGCACTAAAACTGAGTGAAGTGAAGTGAAAAGACGCTCTTTGAAACTCAGTGAGTTGCAAAAACAAATAGTGTTGAGTAAGGACGCTCTCTGGAGTGAAAAAGAGGCATTATTGGAAGGTGTTGTGAAGGGCCACAATATTGGGTGTGTCGTAAAGTCATTGATATGTGAACAGTGTGTTACGTTTTTTCTTATTTTTGGTGATTGATGGTTAGTTTTTATAAATCATTAATCATATACTGTTATATCCCTGTACTTTATTTATGCCAATGGTCCCACATTAATTCTTTCTTTACAAAGCTTAGATAGGTCACGGGCTCATGGGTCTGTAGCAATACACAGCCATTTTTAGGCGCTACAGGCTGGTGTATGAGTGGTGACCTAGACTAAGTTAAAGGTTAATTTATTAAGGTTTTGGTCCTTATTTTTGTTTGACTGATATTTGTGTTTTCAGAATAATTTAGCCAGGTCACGGGCTCACGGGTCTGTAGCACAGCACGGCCGTTTTTTAGGCGCTACAGGCTGGTGTATGAGTGGTGACCTTGGTTGAGGTAACACTAGCCCCATTGTGGTCGATTTATATTTTTGGTTGTCGGTTATCTAGGTTTAGTCTAATAATAGGTTAGTCTTGTTAATATTGCTGCTCTGCTAACCTGTGCCCACCGCTCCACTTGTGAGTTCATGGGGATATTACCATATTTCTTCATATGTTGATACTGATGTTATTTTTGGCGTGGTCACTATAAATTATTTACTTGTATTAGTTTTAAGTCATAATATTAAGGTTAAGATTTGATATCTATTGACTGTATTGAAAGTGGTACAAAATTTTTGCCACTATCTCTAATCTATTTTGGTTTGGCAATGTGATATAGTATTTTCAATCACTTTTTGAGTTTTGTCATTGGACTTGAATTTTTTCTTATTGTCCCTGTTTTATTTCATATAGATTGAATTGCTATGTTTGTTTTCGATATTAGCATTTTTATATATTTCTTTGAATTTTGAGTTAAGTTCAATACTTTGTAGAAAAATTTTCTTGTGGGTTTTTTTTTTTTTTGTTGGGTGAGGAGGTGTCAGTATGTGTTTAATTTAACGTAAATTAATTTGTTTTGAATAAGCCACTTTGGCAGTAATTATTCTTTTGGAACGTAATGACCCTGTTTCCTCCTCCCCGACATTTCTGACTTGTTGTATAGTTTTAATTACAATGAGCTTGTTTCATTTTCACGTTTGGTTTTGGCTTCTCATCCGGAGCTGTATTCGGCGCTGTCTCACGAGGACTGAGAGAGTTGTTTTCTGGACGATTATCATTGTGAGAGCCTGCCTGATCTTTGGATTGACTCTAGATTACGATACCTGGCTTTCTTCAGCTGCTGCTGCTGTCCTCCTTTGGGAGTTTGATTTATTCGTCAGGTTACGCCCTTGGTCCAGTCAGACTGCCAAGGGACCTCTCTTCCAACTGGTAAGGTGTGATTGCCCCTCGGACGGCCGTGTCCGTTGATCGTCTTGCGACGTAAAAAGTGATTATTTCATCAGTCTGCGCCCTTTGTCCAGTTATTTCCTTGCCAGGGGACCTCTCTTACGTTTGGTAAGGTCTCAAGAGAATATATATTATTCCCTCGACCCGTGATTTGAAGGCCAGCGTTAGCCACTACTACTGTTACAGAGCTCACTTAAGGGAAGCAGTTTATTTTATTTTTTGGTTTAGTGTGTAATAAGTTAGGTTATTCTGTCTTTTCGACATTCTATTACTTTCAGGGCCCTCTCTTTAAAGTGTAATTGTATAGTCTATCTTAATTTGGTGTAAGTGTGTTTGTTATTCGATGTTTTCAGTGTGTGGTTGATTTTTGTGTTTATTTAATGTATTTTGTAAGAGGCTCAGTGGTCATTTTTTCTAAAAAGTTTGTATTAAATATTAAGGTTTTATTTTGGTTTTACTTTATCCTCCTTGATTCCATCTCTGTGTACACTGTTGCGGCCATTCCACCTATTGTGGACTTGGTAAGATTAGTGACCTTATTTGTATTTTAAGAGGCTTGTGTATGTTTGTATATTGGGCACTATAACAATATATATATATATATATATATATATATATATATATATATATATATATATATATATATATATATATATATATATATATATATATATATATATATATATATATATATATATATATATATATATATATATATATATATATATATATATAATATTTTCATCTCATGTTTGACATCGATACTTATCTATACAGCCATTGACATTTTTTGGAAAATACCTTTATTGCCTTACCTATAACCCTTCATAGTACTCCTTAGGGTCAGCTCTCATTCTCATTCTAAGTTCTGAAATGAGAATTTCAAAGGCAGGAGAAACATGAACATTTCCTGTCTTTACGTTTATGCAAAGGGAAATTATATAAATTACTAATGACGCAAAAGCTAGGATCTGATTTATCATGTACCTGGAAATAAAAAATTCTTGATAAAACTTAACGTCGTTTCAAGTGAACAAAACTCTTAGGAAAAAAATTAAGTAAAAAAAAAAAGAATCTAAATATCGTCATTCTTTTCGTTCTCCTTATTTGGAAGTAGAAAGGACTAACATTGTCTACACTATTCTGTTATATTTTACTTTTATAAAGGATGTCATTGCAATAAATCTATATTTTTATTGACATATTCTAAGAGTTATTACGAGTTATATGGTGTTCACATTTTTACAGCCTTGAAAATGGAACCGCTGTG
>NC_089761.1:8123038-8125538 GCF_040412425.1 Macrobrachium rosenbergii
GTAAGGCATGAAATAAAGGTGAGTAATAATCAAAAGTAAGAAAGGAGATGTTATAGGAAAAGAATAAGGGATAGAGTTACAAAGGGAATAAATAGAATAGTGGAGGACCCTGACATCCTCTTCTGGATAGAGGTGCCAAAGACTTTGTAGGATAAAGGGATGGCACTGTGCCAGTTTGGCACAGGTGCCAGGAGAGCTCGGGAGCTCTCTTCAAGCTACCTGGAATTATCCACGCCCGTTGTATTCCCTCCATGGACCAATCTTACTGTGATGGTTTGTCTCAGTCGGGGAATCGGTGGAGCCGAGCCCGGGAAGGGTATTTGAGTGCCACCTGTGTCAGCTTCCTTGATGGCTGACACAGGGGTCTTTCTTGCCAGCTCTATCATGATCCTTCGCAGTTCCTTGAGTTCGTCGGCCATTTGAGGCATGGCAGAATCTTTACTCACTGCTGTGTCTGCGGCGGATGGAGATAGAGGGTAGGCGGCCGTGGGGGGTGTTAGCGGCTCGCAGGTGAGAATGACCAGCTCAGGTACGGGTTGTGAGGCTGCACCTTTGGGTGAGCTTCCGTTGTGGTCGGAAGGATCCGTCTCTCTTACTGGTGTTGGTAGCGGAGCCAAGCTGGGAGAAGAGAGGGAGCCTGGACTGGGATCTCTGGAGTGGAGATCAGGGGCATGCTCTGGCACTGGCACTGAGGCAGGCCTGAGCACTGACTGATTTGGTATTTGTTCGCCGTTCAGGACTGACGGAGCTTGGCACTGCTCAGTGCACCCAAGTGACACTGGCAGAAATTGTGAATCAAGAGTAGGATCCCCTGGAGGGGGACCTACTTGGGGCGCTGGCACTGGCACTGGGGCAGGGCCAGGCGCTGGAATGGGATCGGGAATCGATCTTTGTGGAGGGGGACACTGCACATTGCACTCAGGTGGCGCGGGCAGGGGAACAAAATCAGTCATTGAATTTTACTTGTGCCTAACTAATGATTTGGGGGATTTGGACCCCTGGATTGCTCTAACTTAGATGGGGACTGGAAGTCCTGTCATAACCTACAGGAATGTATCTGATGACTGTGAGGTCGCATTTTGGATCGATGAGGTCTCATGAGCCTCAACTTGACAGTAGGGAGTATCATTTTGAAGTGATTGATACCCTCAATCATGACAAGACTCTGTCTGTTAATGGTAGCTCCACAGGGAACTTTGTCTTCCCTTATGAGGGACATTTGTGCACCAGAATCATCAAATGCTTTGACCTGGCTGGCGGGGCACCTACGTCAGGGAAGTGCCACATAAATGGGACCCTGGGCTGGAGGGCCTAGAGATAATGGATCGGTGACGGCCAAGGCAAGGGCAGGCTTACTTGATTTATTATTATTAGGGCATTTTGTCCATTGGACAGAGTGCACATAGGCCTTGCAAGCCAGGCAATACGTCCGACTATAATCTTTACCTGGACCTGTCCCATAGTGGGGAACAGGCCCCTTACCCTTCATCCACGATCCAGGTGTGACTCGGGGTGTTGTCCCGTTTGAGGACGTACAGAGGACTTCTGGCTGATCCTCAGCCTTCAAGCGGCACTGTTCAGTGGAGTGCCCTGTTCTCTTACAGTACTCACACATGGCTTTCTTATGGGGTTGCCCATTCTTAGGTTGCTGGGAGTTAGTCGAGGCAGGTGAGGAAGGATATAGTTTTCTTCCATGGGAACTAAAATGAGGGTGATTGGTGTCCCAAGTGTCAGCCCAGCGACAGCACTTGACCACAGTCTTAGGCACCTTGTTGCATAGAAGGGTGGTGAGAGCTGGCAGGGCATAAAAGAAAATTTCCTTGAGCTTGGTGAGTTCAAGGATGTCCTCCACACTAATGGCTTTGAGAGATTCTAGCCATCGTTTTAAGGCCTGGGTCTTTTTAAAGATCCACTGGGACCAGGTTTGGCCTGATTCTTTGGGCACATTTCTCCACCTTCTCCTCCAACAGTCGGGAGTTATTTCAAAAGCTTTTATAATGGCTTGGCAGACAAGGTCAAGATTTCCTTGATCCTCAGGGGGGGAGAGCATTGAATGTAATGGCACTCTTCCCTTCAAGGTGCCATCCTAGGATCAGAGACACTTCTTCAGTAGAGGGTTGATAGGTCGTCAGGACCTTTTCAATATGGTCAAGCCAGGCTTCAGGCTCGGCTTCGTCCCATTTTCTTATGAGGGAATCTACATCGCTGAGGGTTGAATGAGGAGAGGGTGTTGCTGTGTTGCACATGTCGTGAGCTGCCATTGCAAGCTAATGAGCTCTTTCCCTCTCCCTCGCCTGCCTTTCTTTCTCCTTCTCCTGTCTTTCCACCTCTTCTCGTTTCTCCTGGGCTATTCTTTCTTTCTCCTTCTCCTGTCTTTCTGCCTCTTCTCGTTTCTCCTGGGCCCTTCTTTCTGCCTCTTCTCGTTTCTACTGGGCCCTTCTTTCTGTCTCTTCTCATTTCTCCTGGGCCCTTCTTTCTGCCTCTCTTTCCGTCTTGGCAC
>NC_089761.1:8130538-8138038 GCF_040412425.1 Macrobrachium rosenbergii
ATATATACTGTAAAAAGATTAATGAATAAACTAACATGTTAGATACAGTTTTTCTGGCTTGAAATAGAACACTTGGTAATTTTCTTGATCATAATCAGGAAAAAAATTTTATGTACCAAATATATAAAAATGCATAATTTATTGTATATGGCAAACTGAAAAGTACCTTCTCTTCACAGTTAGTGATACAGGTAAACCTATCAATATGAAATTTTCATTGTTAAAAGGGGTATTCATTTTGCACATCATGTCATAAACACGTTGCCATGTGCGAACTGTAGCATCATTAAAGCATCATTAAAGTATGACATATATCATCTTAATGGTGCACTAGTCCTCAGTGCCCTCCTCATCACTCTCAATATCTGCATTTGTTTCACAAGAATGCACAACTCTGTTTGCACATTCCCTGGTGCATTGACATGCATCAGTACAGGGCAGGTTCAAGCCCCTGCAACTGCAGCGTTTAGTCATGCAGGGTGTTTTACAACCACAGCGGGTATATTCCATCAGTACTTTTGGAGCTGGTCCTTTGTCTGTCCAATAAATGGATAAAGAATCATTAGTCACTGTCCAGCCATGACCACTTGGACTTGGTTCACGACGTTCAGGTTTGAGAGCTTGTTTCCACAATGCTGCTTGGTAGTTGGCTCGTTTTATGCGTTGCTTCAGGGCATTCTGAGATGGTGTAAGTTGATGTGACCGGTGACTCTTTACACAAAAGAGAAAATACCAAGCTTCATTGACGCTCTCCATATGGTCAATGCCATGGAGCTTCACAGTTGAATTGTTCACACTGACTGAAGAGTTCTAGACTCTCTTCAAAAGAATCTCCAAGCATTTGTAAAGGCTTTCTAGAGTCCTGATCTTTTTCAATCAAAGCCAGAGCTGCTGCCTTTCCCTCGCCACAGAAAGCACCAGTACTGTCAGTACCTGTGAAAAATATAGGCTAATAAGTCACTGTCACCTGATGGATCTGGTGGAGGTTCACAACTGTGGACTGTGTTGTATGAGGATGCCATTTGTACAGTGGGTTGTGTTACTGCCACTGACAGTTTGCTCATTGAGGTCATTATTGTCCCAGCAGAAAGTTGTGAATACATTTGGCAGGATATTATTTGGCAATAATACCTCGCCTTTCTCTTTTTTTTATCTGTTTTTTGGCCAAAGCGGATTCTAACTCAAGCAACTCATTATAAGAAATTGTGTGTCCAAACCTGTTTAAAATGGTCACAAGCTGGGAGCTTCCAGTCAGATTTTTTATGGTCATGCTTAATGAGACATGTTTTGGTGCTTTGACTCTCCCTTTGGACACATTGTATATGAGATCCTGTCCAACAGCCATGACTCTTCTGTGTAAATCTGGTTCCACAGTCTCCATTTCATCCCCACCAAACTCGTCTGAAGACATCATCCAAACGAGGAAGTTGTAAACCTGTTCTGGCAATTTATCTAAGGTCATATCAAGTGAAGAAACATCTGTCATTAGATTTTTCTGCTTCTTTAGTTCACTTCTAAGATGCTTTGCCACATGGTAGAGATCTACCCTGGTAATAGGACTAGGATCCGTTTTGGTTTCATTTTCAGAATACTCAGAGTCAAAGTCAGGCCTTATGGTATCAGCAAGTCGCAAATCTTCTTCAACAATTTGTCCTTTAGGAATTTCTGATAAAAACAAAACCTCTGATTCTTTCTTTTTACCAGGTTGCCATAATGAAAGTTGTTTTCCAAAGGTTTTAAGCAAGAGGTTCTTGAGTTTGTACGATTTGTAATTTGGAGCTTCTTTGTCATGTGCTGCTAGGCGATTATTGAAATGTTATAAAAGAATGCTCATTGACATTGTTTTGTGGCCCACTAAGAACGTCTCTTTTGACCTCTTTTACAACTGAGGTGTATGCTTCTTCATACGGATCCTTTGCCTTTGGTACTTCACATTTTTTAAGAGCATCTAATGATCTCTTCTTGGTGTACCAAACATAGCAACTATGTTGGTAGCACACTTCAATTGCAATTGGATCACTGTCAGAAAGTTCACGCACTATACAATCATCTTCTCGCAATCTTGCAGCCTGAAGGATTCTATATCCAGCTTCAAAAATCATGCACTGAACAAGGAGCAGAATGTTCTTTTTGGCTTTATCATGCTTTCTAGTCTGGCAGATCACACAGAGTTTGGACAGGGAGCTGGCCTTGGAACGGTGGTGCCGTTTGAATGGTTGTAGGTCTTCATTGTCTGCAGGTTCAACAAAGTTCTCATCCCTTTGTCTTTTGAGCCTTGCAATGTGATCTCGATTTGTGTAGGTCTGATAGCAGGTCCGATGGCAGACGCCTAATGGTCCATTGTCCAATATATCCTTCAAACATTTATAGATTTCATCATTTCTTTCCCTGGCTGCATTGTAGAAAGTATGCCAGGTGACTATGGAGAACGGAGTCAATTTACCAGTTGTACCCTCTTTATGACAAAGACACTTTGAAAAGTCTACTTGAGAATTAGTAGGAGTAATTACGGGAGGATGTATACCAAAAGAAGCCGTTCTAATCATGCATATTCTACTAGCTTCTACAATACTCTGCATTTACTGTGGATTCTTCACCCTCACCAGAAGACTTACTGCTTACAAAGAGAGAGGAAAGAAGAATTATAAGGTAAAGCCTTTTAAGCACCCATAGCCCTTTTTATGGTCAATAATGAAATGAACTTTTCCAGTTAAAATCTTATAAAAATATTCCTAATATACCTACTTATGTGTGTAGAAAGTTTGGAGAAGTAAAACTAATAAAACGAAAAATTGTGTAACATAATTACTATATTTCATATTGTTTCCATGTCAAAACTATTAGAATTAGAACATTGTTAACTGCATTTGAAAGATCTTAGAATTTTGAATAATACACGGTTATCAGATATCAATATTTTAAAGAAAAACTATTTTAAAAAGTCAATAATTACTGAAGAAATTATTTTTGCCAAATTAAGAATTTAATGGCGAAGATTTGTAGAAAATTTAAAGACCTTCACAATAATAGTGAAACCATTCAAATATTGGCCATAGGCACTGTACAGCCCAAAAATTATCTTTAAATCAGGAGAAAAGTATGTGTATAGGGTAGGCGTAAAAAAATGAAATTAGATATATTTCAGGGTAACTGCAGACCTGGAAACAGGCGGAAATGGATAGTAGACATATTTTCCTATAGTTTGATACCAAAAAAGTGAGCTAAACACGGGGGGGCGGGGGAGGGGGTGGCAACGAACTCGAAATTTAGCCCCCTTATTGGAAATCATGTGATGGACTAAGATGCAAAAGGCATACTTACTTTTAGAACATGTCTAGAAAAGAAATGTATGATTGAAGTTTCCATTAGCTTCCAATATTATTTTTTTTTTAATTGGTATGTACGAGTATGTCGTGAAAAAAAGTATGAAATGAAGTTTTCCGGAATTTTATCTCTCTCTCTCTCTCTCTCTCTTGTAACGCAAGGGGACAACTGTCTCTGTTACGACTGATGAGAACCGTGCTATATACCAATGTGACGAGGAATGGCGTCATCGGTAGTTTACGACATCTTGTCGGTCACACATTGTCAATCAAAATCTTGGAATCTGTCGAAGCGAGAGGTTTAAAGGCAAATCAATGTCGCTGTGATCACAATGCCAGAGACTTGTTGTGCTATGGGGAGTGATAATTGTCGGGATCCGTCATATGAAATATCGTTTCACAGAATACCTGTAATATTACATCTGCGGAGTGGATGATTAGCTAGGATTAAGCTGAAAGGTTGGGAGAAACCGCCTAATTCTTGAACAACGCAATAGAATATGCAACACAAGGTCCAAACTATGCACTTTATACACCTAGTTCCAATTCTCCAACAGGTGAAGGTCTTAATGAGCCTTGGTTTCTAAGGTATAATGCCAATCACTGTGTCACTTTCAAGCATTCAGTACTGAGGGCTGTGAAAAGAGGGTGTTTGGCGGCTAAACAGCAAAATAGAGATGTGCATAATATAAAGATGTTGATGTTCAAGGACCTAAAGGATAAAGCTGTGAGAAAACCCCACAGTTGAGCTAATTAATTATAAAAATTAGCAAGGGTGTGCAGCAAGACAGAAAATAGAAAGAAGAAATGGAGGTAAAGCAAAAGGTCAGAAACTTGGTGCCTGCAGGGGCCGGGGCCATGCTGCAAACAATCTTTAATAAGACCTACAATGCACTACCTCAGGTGCACCTATGGCACTAACCCCTTATGGGGTAGATGTAAGATTGATGGCTCTATCCCCTTATAATAGTTAAATTCTCTTTTCCAAATAATAATTCTATTTACATTTCAGCAGTCAAGTTGATTAAAAATATTTTCCTGCAAAAATTGGTAGTCTTCCGTGACCAGGCGCACAATAGAATTCACCCACTATAGTCTACCCCTGTACAACAAAGTCAGCTTTCGCTCAGAATATTTACGAAGCTGGTATAAATGTCAAAATATGATGGATTCTTGCCAATATATATAGGTATAAAGAGCAGTAAAGCTGCTGATAAAGCAATCAAAGCTATAACTGATCTGATCAGCTCAAAAGTACCATTGACGCTAGTGATTATTTATAAGTGGTTAAAATTTCTCTAATTACAGAATAATGCCGCTGGTTTGATTAGCATTGGTGTATATATAGATATAAAATCATTAAATAGAACGTTGCGTCATGTGTTACGTAATGCGCATGCCCCTGATACCCTCGCTTCATGGTTTGGTGGGTGAAAAATCTTGATTTGGCTAAATTTCTCAATCATCTGGTGATTGTGAGCTGCCAGCGAAGATGATATAATGAAACCGTTGTCAAATAGCACATTCAGAATCTAAACTAATCCGACTTGTCGCTAAACACAGTACTTACTTGCCATATAACAACCAAATTCTTCTAATGATCCCAGATTAAACTACTGTACATAATATCTTAAACTCTAGGCATCGTGCAGAAATGTACCTAGGATCCAAGTCTAACGATTTACCGATTTAATATTTCCATCATCATTAATAAATAAATAGACGCTGAATAATTATTATTTTTAAATGAAATTAGCCTCTCAACTTTTGCTAGCAGAAGGTGCCTTTGATGTCTCTTTGGAGAGTCAAGACGAATTTTTAATTGCTATTCTCGAAGCGGTTACGGGTCACACGACCTCATGTCCACAAATATGTCTCTTGGCCAAAGATCTATAAAACAGATGTTCAAAGCACTTTTTCGATATATCGTTCATTTTACGTCTCTTTTAAAAGCCAACAAAGGTTGATAAGACTAAAATTGTCAATGAGTCAAAATTCTCGGACGATGGTAACCAAACTAACCGTCATGAAGGTGCTGTACACAAAATTCATGGTACAAAACCCATGGGCATGTATTCCCTCTACAGGAGCATTCTCTTTCAACCCAATCTAAGCTAAGCACTGAATTGGGCACTTGTTTGGTAGTTAACAGTTAAGACGGTAGCTTAAGCACATCCGCGAGGTAACTCTTATGCTTACGCAGGTGAAAGCATACACCAAATAATTAATCTCTGTCTCTCTGTCTCTCTCTCTGTCTCTCTCTCTCTCTCTCTCTCTCTCTCTCTCTCTCTCCAACCAAACTTAATATTGTTCCTGTTATTTTTATTCTTTTTTCAATTGAACCAAAGTTTCTTAATAAGAGTGGAAAAAGATGCAAAGGTGAATGCATCATGTGTAATTTTTTTGAACAGTTGTGTGTGTGAAGTCTGAGAATGAAGAGTAAAGTTGCTCGTATCATACATAAGTCTAAAGAAGCATCACGAGTGAAATGACAGAGAAGTAAATTGTCGGTGTTGACAGTATTTGAGTATTTTAGTGTCGATGGTAATTTGTTGGAAACCTTGTGACAATTTGAATACAACAATTAATGGCTTGAGGTTAATGTGGGTCCGAAATAAGGGTATTTGATATCATTGTAGCAGTTTGACAGTTTGTATGAATGGAATGCTGTCAGAAGCCGTAAATATACGAGAAGAGAGTGGTTTCTGAGTAGAAAGGATCGCATGAACTGTAAATGGCGGAAAGACGCTGGACGCTGGACGAAGAATTTTAAAGTGTTTGTAAAAGAAAAAGTTTTTATTTTTGCTAAGATGAGTTTTAAGTAGAAAAATAATTGTTAAGGAAATAAAGACTAAAATTGCTATCAAATTTTGGGAGAATTCAAACGACTCACTTATACAAGATTTTGGCATTAAATTTAGTGAATGATAAAATTCCAGCGAATAAAATATCAAGTGAGGAGGCAAGCAAGGAGGGGGAGAAGAATCTCTTCAAACGGTGTAGATTTATTTATAAAAAAAACAAAAATTCAAATGAATTGGAGGATAGTTAAGGGAAATACTTTCATCTTGTAATTCGTTGTCATAATGACTCATAAAACTAGAATCTTTTCAGGTTAGCTGTCAAATTAGTATACACAAGAGACAGTTTGATAGAGGTGGGGTCCAGGTATGATATAGAAGAACTGATTAACTTGATATTGTAGGAAACGACCTCTGCATACAGGAATGGCAAGAGGGTGCGACATTTAAAAGTGACAGCAGCTAGTTCAGCTTGGACTTAAAAGGGTGACTGAGATACGCATTTTTATGTGTCTACGTATCGTTTTATGATGCAGCCAGTGCTATGATACAGTAATCTTCTGAAAAGGACATCGGTTATATGTATATGTATTATGTGTATAAGAGATCCTCAAATGAAAACACACACACACACACACACACACACACACACACACACACACACACACACACACACACACATATATATATATATATATATATATATATATATATATATATATATATATATATATATATATATATATATATATATATTCAAAACACACTAACAAATATATAAAATGAACAAGTAAATACAAACTAAAAGGGTGAGACGTAAAATAACGAAAAATTAAAAGCGAACACAAACATAAAAATATGAAAATAAAAACAAGGTGAAATGTAAACAAACTACCACTCACAAAGTAAAATATTTAACGACCCCATTGTGTACCTACTATGAAATTACACAATAGCTAGTTGAATACCAGACGAGTTGTTCAATTCCGGTTTCATCTTTTTTAACAACCAGCGACTCTGAAATCAAAAGGCAGTCTATTTGAAAAAAAGACAGTACCTGAAAATCCAGGCCAGTGAAAGGATGGTCCTGTGCTAAACTGTGTTCTCTAATGGAGAAGGTGGTTTGGAAAGAGGAAACCTAGTTCTAATAGAAAGACCTCTCTGTTCCAATGGGTTATTGTGACCCTCTAACTTTGTGAATTTAACATCTCAAATTCTTCCAAATTTGTTAAAGAATTAGGTATGTAGATAATTTTAACAAGATGTTGCAAAGGAATTATCGATGTAATTTGTTTTTTTAATATTTTAATTAAAAGAAACAACTAACATTATTCTTAAAATAATATATGTGAAAACAAGATTATCAGTGTTTGAAC